>NW_026043865.1:0-196529 GCF_937001465.1 Orcinus orca | reverse complement strand
GAACCCAGAGTATGATCAACCGTGTGATCGGGAGACGTGTTGAAATATGTCTCAGTTCTCGTCCCCTGGTACTCGGGTGCAACATTCCAGATGCTTTACTAACACTCTCCCGACTTGGAGAGTCAGTGCCTTTAACCTCCTGTTTGGCCCAGTTTGCAAATTCCGCGGAAGATGAACAGGAATAGGGAGAACCAATGAGAGACTAGCTGGAGGTGTCTGGACGGGAAAATTTAACTCTCATTTCCCACCAGGAAGAGCAATTAAGCAAAGGCTCAGCGTGCCATGCCGGAACCAGATTAGGGCCTGAAGCAATCCTGCGGTGTTGCGGCCAGCTCACAAGAAAGCGAGTTGAAGAAAGGAGCTCAGGGGCACTGTAATTCACAAACCTGCAGAGTTATAAATGACAGCTATCATCCAAAAATATACTGAAGTAAGGCTGCCAAGAGGACTTGAAAGCCGGGCAGAATTGCAGGAAACCGATTTCAGGAGGTAGACTGGAATTGCATTTAAAGCATAGGAAAAGAGGCAGAAGGTCGACAATGATGCACTTGGCCAAAAAGGGCGTATGCGTTTTTTCCTGAATATATTCAGGTAAAAACGCATACGCCCTTTTTGGCCAACCAAGCAAGCTTGCAAAGGAAATCTGCACTACAATGAAGTCTCCCTTCCCCCCCCCGTCAAAAGGGCCATCTGAAAAAAGTGTAAAATCCAGAAAGGCAGGACAGGCCATGGAGAACTGGGAGCCTTGTTATGCTGATGGGCGGGATGTAAATTGCCAACAGCCACTCCGGAGAAGTGTATGGTGTTTCCTGAAACATCTAAAAAACAAAGCAACAGAGCCTAGGGCACTTCCACTTATGGTCCTATAGCTTAGGGAAATTAAAATCAAAAAGACACAGCCACCCCAAAGTTTGGGATGGCTCTGTTTACAAGAAACTCGTTTACGGTACAAGTTCAATATCGCATAAAGCGAAAAATGGATAAAGAAGTTGTGGTAATTACGTACAATGCAATATCACTCAGCAATGACATCTATGTCATCAGGCCCATAGCAGCATAATGAGTGGATTCAGGTATGATGATTCTAACTGAAATAAGTCACACAGAAAAAGAAACATCATAAGATATCACTAATACACGGAATGTAAACTTGGCTACACAGGAACTGAATTTCAAAACAGAACATGGTCCCAAATTTAGAAAATCAACTTATGCTTGCTTAAGGGGAAAGGTGAGTTGGGGTGCTGCATAAAACCAGAGACTGAAATGAGCACAGATAAAGTTCCTTAAGCCAAATATGTAATAGACAAGAGCTACTCCTTGCTCAACGAAATGGACTCAAAACCCCATATTAAACGCCTAATAATGTACCTGACTAGTAAGTATCTTAAAACCTATGGATTGCTATGTCTCTGAAAGTGAATCAATCGTGAGTACAGGGGCAAAAACGCAGCAGTGATAGGATTGGAGAGTTTTGGTGAGCAAATGAAGACCCTTTGAAGTCATATTGCATGGTACCCATTCCACGGGTCTCAACTCTCCAGGTTTAAGGGATTCTTCCTTCAGCTAAAACATGCATGTGGAACCCAGAGTATGATCAACCGTGTGATCGGGAGACGTGTTGAAATATGTCTCAGTTCTCGTCCCCTGGTACTCGGGTGCAACATTCCAGATGCTTTACTAACACTCTCCCGACTTGGAGAGTCAGTGCCTTTAACCTCCTGTTTGGCCCAGTTTGCAAATTCCGCGGAAGATGAACAGGAATAGGGAGAACCAATGAGAGACTAGCTGGAGGTGTCTGGACGGGAAAATTTAACTCTCATTTCCCACCAGGAAGAGGAATTAACCAAAGGCTCAGCGTGCCATGCCGGAACCAGATTAGGGCCTGAAGCAATCCTGCGGTGTTGCGGCCAGCTCACAAGAAAGCGAGTTGAAGAAAGGAGCTCAGGGGCACTGTAATTCACAAACCTGCAGAGTTATAAATGACAGCTATCATCCAAAAATATACTGAAGTAAGGCTGCCAAGAGGACTTGAAAGCCGGGCAGAATTGCAGGAAACCGATTTCAGGAGGTAGACTGGAATTGCATTTAAAGCATAGGAAAAGAGGCAGAAGGTCGACAATGATGCACTTGGCCAAAAAGGGCGTATGCGTTTTTTCCTGAATATATTCAGGAAAAAACGCATACGCCCTTTTTGGCCAACCAAGCAAGCTTGCAAAGGAAATCTGCACTACAATGAAGTCTCACTTCCCCCCCGTCAAAAGGGCCATCTGAAAAAAGTGTAAAATCCAGAAAGGCAGGACAGGCCATGGAGACCTGGTAGCCTTGTTATGCTGATGGGCGGGATGTAACTTGCCAACAGCCACTCGGGAGAAGTGTATGGTGTTTCCAGAAACATCTGAAAAACAAAGCAACAGAGCCTAGGGCACTTCCACTTATGGTCCTGCAGCTTAGGGAAATTAAAATCAAAAAGACACAGCCACCCCAAAGTTTGGGATGGCTCTGTTTACAAGAAACTCGTTTACGGTACAAGTTCAATATCGCATAAAGCGAAAAATGGATAAAGAAGTTGTGGTACTTACGTACAATGCAATATCACTCAGCAATGACATCTATGTCATCAGGCCCATAGCAGCATAATGAGTGGATTCAGGTATGATGATTCTAACTGAAATAAGTCACACAGAAAAAGAAACATCATAAGATATCACTAATACACGGATTGTAAACTTGGCTACACAGGAACTGAATTTCAAAACAGAACATGGTCCCAAATTTAGAAAACCAACTTATGCTTGCTTAAGGGGAAAGGTGAGTTGGGGTGCTGCATAAAACCAGAGATTGAAATGAGCACAGATAAAGTTCCTTAAGCCAAATATGTAATAGACAAGAGCTACTCCTTGCTCAACGAAATGGACTCAAAACCCCATATTAAACGCCTAATAATGTACCTGACTAGTAAGTATCTTAAAACCTATGGATTGCTATGTCTCTGAAAGTGAATCAATCGTGAGTACAGGGGCAAAAACGCAGCAGTGATAGGATTGGAGAGTTTTGGTGAGCAAATGAAGACCCTTTGAAGTCATATTGCATGGTACCCATTCCACGGGTCTCAACTCTCCAGGTTTAAGGGATTCTTCCTTCAGCTAAAACATGCATGTGGAACCCAGAGTATGATCAACCGTGTGATCGGGAGACGTGTTGAAATATGTCTCAGTTCTCGTCCCCTGGTACTCGGGTGCAACATTCCAGATGCTTTACTAACACTCTCCCGACTTGGAGAGTCAGTGCCTTTAACCTCCTGTTTGGCCCAGTTTGCAAATTCCGCGGAAGATGAACAGGAATAGGGAGAACCAATGAGAGACTAGCTGGAGGTGTCTGGACGGGAAAATTTAACTCTCATTTCCCACCAGGAAGAGCAATTAAGCAAAGGCTCAGCGTGCCATGCCGGAACCAGATTAGGGCCTGAAGCAATCCTGCGGTGTTGCGGCCAGCTCACAAGAAAGCGAGTTGAAGAAAGGAGCTCAGGGGCACTGTAATTCACAAACCTGCAGAGTTATAAATGACAGCTATCATCCAAAAATATACTGAAGTAAGGCTGCCAAGAGGACTTGAAAGCCGGGCAGAATTGCAGGAAACCGATTTCAGGAGGTAGACTGGAATTGCATTTAAAGCATAGGAAAAGAGGCAGAAGGTCGACAATGATGCACTTGGCCAAAAAGGGCGTATGCGTTTATTCCTGAATATATTCAGGTAAAAACGCATACGCCCTTTTTGGCCAACCAAGCAAGCTTGCAAAGGAAATCTGCACTACAATGAAGTCTCACTTCCCCCCCCCCCCCCCCCGTCAAAAGAGCCATCTGAAAAAAGTGTAAAATCCAGAAAGGCAGGACAGGCCATGGAGAACTGGGAGCCTTGTTATGCTGATGGGCGGGATGTAAATTGCCAACAGCCACTCCGGAGAAGTGTATGGTGTTTCCTGAAACATCTAAAAAACAAAGCAACAGAGCCTAGGGCACTTCCACTTATGGTCCTATAGCTTAGGGAAATTAAAATCAAAAAGACACAGCCACCCCAAAGTTTGGGATGGCTCTGTTTACAAGAAACTCGTTTACGGTACAAGTTCAATATCGCATAAAGCGAAAAATGGATAAAGAAGTTGTGGTACTTACGTACAATGCAATATCACTCAGCAATGACATCTATGTCATCAGGCCCATAGCAGCATAATGAGTGGATTCAGGTATGATGATTCTAACTGAAATAAGTCACACAGAAAAAGAAACATCATAAGATATCACTAATACACGGAATGTAAACTTGGCTACACAGGAACTGAATTTCAAAACAGAACATGGTCCCAAATTTAGAAAATCAACTTATGCTTGCTTAAGGGGAAAGGTGAGTTGGGGTGCTGCATAAAACCAGAGACTGAAATGAGCACAGATAAAGTTCCTTAAGCCAAATATGTAATAGACAAGAGCTACTCCTTGCTCAACGAAATGGACTCAAAACCCCATATTAAACGCCTAATAATGTACCTGACTAGTAAGTATCTTAAAACCTATGGATTGCTATGTCTCTGAAAGTGAATCAATCGTGAGTACAGGGGCAAAAACGCAGCAGTGATAGGATTGGAGAGTTTTGGTGAGCAAATGAAGACCCTTTGAAGTCATATTGCATGGTACCCATTCCACGGGTCTCAACTCTCCAGGTTTAAGGGATTCTTCCTTCAGCTAAAACATGCATGTGGAACCCAGAGTATGATCAACCGTGTGATCGGGAGACGTGTTGAAATATGTCTCAGTTCTCGTCCCCTGGTACTCGGGTGCAACATTCCAGATGCTTTACTAACACTCTCCCGACTTGGAGAGTCAGTGCCTTTAACCTCCTGTTTGGCCCAGTTTGCAAATTCCGCGGAAGATGAACAGGAATAGGGAGAACCAATGAGAGACTAGCTGGAGGTGTCTGGACGGGAAAATTTAACTCTCATTTCCCACCAGGAAGAGGAATTAACCAAAGGCTCAGCGTGCCATGCCGGAACCAGATTAGGGCCTGAAGCAATCCTGCGGTGTTGCGGCCAGCTCACAAGAAAGCGAGTTGAAGAAAGGAGCTCAGGGGCACTGTAATTCACAAACCTGCAGAGTTATAAATGACAGCTATCATCCAAAAATATACTGAAGTAAGGCTGCCAAGAGGACTTGAAAGCCGGGCAGAATTGCAGGAAACCGATTTCAGGAGGTAGACTGGAATTGCATTTAAAGCATAGGAAAAGAGGCAGAAGGTCGACAATGATGCACTTGGCCAAAAAGGGCGTATGCGTTTTTTCCTGAATATATTCAGGAAAAAACGCATACGCCCTTTTTGGCCAACCAAGCAAGCTTGCAAAGGAAATCTGCACTACAATGAAGTCTCACTTCCCCCCCCGTCAAAAGGGCCATCTGAAAAAAGTGTAAAATCCAGAAAGGCAGGACAGGCCATGGAGACCTGGTAGCCTTGTTATGCTGATGGGCGGGATGTAACTTGCCAACAGCCACTCGGGAGAAGTGTATGGTGTTTCCAGAAACATCTGAAAAACAAAGCAACAGAGCCTAGGGCACTTCCACTTATGGTCCTGCAGCTTAGGGAAATTAAAATCAAAAAGACACAGCCACCCCAAAGTTTGGGATGGCTCTGTTTACAAGAAACTCGTTTACGGTACAAGTTCAATATCGCATAAAGCGAAAAATGGATAAAGAAGTTGTGGTACTTACGTACAATGCAATATCACTCAGCAATGACATCTATGTCATCAGGCCCATAGCAGCATAATGAGTGGATTCAGGTATGATGATTCTAACTGAAATAAGTCACACAGAAAAAGAAACATCATAAGATATCACTAATACACGGATTGTAAACTTGGCTACACAGGAACTGAATTTCAAAACAGAACATGGTCCCAAATTTAGAAAACCAACTTATGCTTGCTTAAGGGGAAAGGTGAGTTGGGGTGCTGCATAAAACCAGAGATTGAAATGAGCACAGATAAAGTTCCTTAAGCCAAATATGTAATAGACAAGAGCTACTCCTTGCTCAACGAAATGGACTCAAAACCCCATATTAAACGCCTAATAATGTACCTGACTAGTAAGTATCTTAAAACCTATGGATTGCTATGTCTCTGAAAGTGAATCAATCGTGAGTACAGGGGCAAAAACGCAGCAGTGATAGGATTGGAGAGTTTTGGTGAGCAAATGAAGACCCTTTGAAGTCATATTGCATGGTACCCATTCCACGGGTCTCAACTCTCCAGGTTTAAGGGATTCTTCCTTCAGCTAAAACATGCATGTGGAACCCAGAGTATGATCAACCGTGTGATCGGGAGACGTGTTGAAATATGTCTCAGTTCTCGTCCCCTGGTACTCGGGTGCAACATTCCAGATGCTTTACTAACACTCTCCTGACTTGGAGAGTCAGTGCCTTTAACCTCCTGTTTGGCCCAGTTTGCAAATTCCGCGGAAGATGAACAGGAATAGGGAGAACCAATGAGAGACTAGCTGGAGGTGTCTGGACGGGAAAATTTAACTCTCATTTCCCACCAGGAAGAGGAATTAACCAAAGGCTCAGCGTGCCATGCCGGAACCAGATTAGGGCCTGAAGCAATCCTGCGGTGTTGCGGCCAGCTCACAAGAAAGCGAGTTGAAGAAAGGAGCTCAGGGGCACTGTAATTCACAAACCTGCAGAGTTATAAATGACAGCTATCATCCAAAAATATACTGAAGTAAGGCTGCCAAGAGGACTTGAAAGCCGGGCAGAATTGCAGGAAACCGATTTCAGGAGGTAGACTGGAATTGCATTTAAAGCATAGGAAAAGAGGCAGAAGGTCGACAATGATGCACTTGGCCAAAAAGGGCGTATGTGTTTTTTCCTGAATATATTCAGGAAAAAACGCATACGCCCTTTTTGGCCAACCAAGCAAGCTTGCAAAGGAAATCTGCACTACAATGAAGTCTCACTTCCCCCCCGTCAAAAGGGCCATCTGAAAAAATTGTAAAATCCAGAAAGGCAGGACAGGCCATGGAGAACTGGGAGCCTTGTTATGCTGATGGGCGGGATGTAAATTGCCAACAGCCACTCGGGAGAAGTGTATGGTGTTTCCTGAAACATCTAAAAAACAAAGCAACAGAGCCTAGGGCACTTCCACTTATGGTCCTATAGCTTAGGGAAATTAAAATAAAAAAGACACAGCCACCCCAAAGTTTGGGATGGCTCTGTTTACAAGAAACTCGTTTACGGTACAAGTTCAATATCGCATAAAGCGAAAAATGGATAAAGAAGTTGTGGTACTTACGTACAATGCAATATCACTCAGCAATGACATCTATGTCATCAGGCCCATAGCAGCATAATGAGTGGATTCAGGTATGATGATTCTAACTGAAATAAGTCACACAGAAAAAGAAACATCATAAGATATCACTAATACACGGAATGTAAACTTGGCTACACAGGAACTGAATTTCAAAACAGAACATGGTCCCAAATTTAGAAAACCAACTTATGCTTGCTTAAGGGGAAAGGTGAGTTGGGGTGCTGCATAAAACCAGAGATTGAAATGAGCACAGATATAGTTCCTTAAGCCAAATATGTAATAGACAAGAGCTACTCCTTGCTCAACGAAATGGACTCAAAACCCCATATTAAACGCCTAATAATGTACCTGACTAGTAAGTATCTTAAAACCTATGGATTGCTATGTCTCTGAAAGTGAATCAATCGTGAGTACAGGGGCAAAAACGCAGCAGTGATAGGATTGGAGAGTTTTGGTGAGCAAATGAAGACCCTTTGAAGTCATATTGCATGGTACCCATTCCACGGGTCTCAACTCTCCAGGTTTAAGGGATTCTTCCTTCAGCTAAAACATGCATGAGGAACCCAGAGTATGATCAACCGTGTGATCGGGAGACGTGTTGAAATATGTCTCAGTTCTCGTCCCCTGGTACTCGGGTGCAACATTCCAGATGCTTTACTAACACTCTCCCGACTTGGAGAGTCAGTGCCTTTAACCTCCTGTTTGGCCCAGTTTGCAAATTCCGCGGAAGATGAACAGGAATAGGGAGAACCAATGAGAGACTAGCTGGAGGTGTCTGGACGGGAAAATTTAACTCTCATTTCCCACCAGGAAGAGGAATTAACCAAAGGCTCAGCGTGCCATGCCGGAACCAGATTAGGGCCTGAAGCAATCCTGCGGTGTTGCGGCCAGCTCACAAGAAAGCGAGTTGAAGAAAGGAGCTCAGGGGCACTGTAATTCACAAACCTGCAGAGTTATAAATGACAGCTATCATCCAAAAATATACTGAAGTAAGGCTGCCAAGAGGACTTGAAAGCCGGGCAGAATTGCAGGAAACCGATTTCAGGAGGTAGACTGGAATTGCATTTAAAGCATAGGAAAAGAGGCAGAAGGTCGACAATGATGCACTTGGCCAAAAAGGGCGTATGCGTTTTTTCCTGAATATATTCAGGAAAAAACGCATACGCCCTTTTTGGCCAACCAAGCAAGCTTGCAAAGGAAATCTGCACTACAATGAAGTCTCACTTCCCCCCCCCGTCAAAAGGGCCATCTGAAAAAAGTGTAAAATCCAGAAAGGCAGGACAGGCCATGGAGAACTGGGAGCCTTGTTATGCTGATGGGCGGGATGTAAATTGCCAACAGCCACTCGGGAGAAGTGTATGGTGTTTCCTGAAACATCTAAAAAACAAAGCAACAGAGCCTAGGGCACTTCCACTTATGGTCCTGCAGCTTAGGGAAATTAAAATCAAAAAGACACAGCCACCCCAAAGTTTGGGATGGCTCTGTTTACAAGAAACTCGTTTACGGTACAAGTTCAATATCGCATAAAGCGAAAAATGGATAAAGAAGTTGTGGTACTTACGTACAATGCAATATCACTCAGCAATGACATCTATGTCATCAGGCCCATAGCAGCATAATGAGTGGATTCAGGTATGATGATTCTAACTGAAATAAGTCACACAGAAAAAGAAACATCATAAGATATCACTAATACACGGAATGTAAACTTGGCTACACAGGAACTGAATTTCAAAACAGAACATGGTCCCAAATTTAGAAAATCAACTTATGCTTGCTTAAGGGGAAAGGTGAGTTGGGGTGCTGCATAAAACCAGAGATTGAAATGAGCACAGATAAAGTTCCTTAAGCCAAATATGTAATAGACAATAGCTACTCCTTGCTCAACGAAATGGACTCAAAACCCCATATTAAACGCCTAATAATGTACCTGACTAGTAAGTATCTTAAAACCTATGGATTGCTATGTCTCTGAAAGTGAATCAATCGTGAGTACAGGGGCAAAAACGCAGCAGTGATAGGATTGGAGAGTTTTGGTGAGCAAATGAAGACCCTTTGAAGTCATATTGCATGGTACCCATTCCACGGGTCTCAACTTTCCAGGTTTAAGGGATTCTTCCTTCAGCTAAAACATGCATGTGGAACCCAGAGTATGATCAACCGTGTGATCGGGAGACGTGTTGAAATATGTCTCAGTTCTCGTCCCCTGGTACTCGGGTGCAACATTCCAGATGCTTTACTAACACTCTCCCGACTTGGAGAGTCAGTGCCTTTAACCTCCTGTTTGGCCCAGTTTGCAAATTCCACGGAAGATGAACAGGAATAGGGAGAACCAATGAGAGACTAGCTGGAGGTGTCTGGACGGGAAAATTTAACTCTCATTTCCCACCAGGAAGAGGAATTAACCAAAGGCTCAGCGTGCCATGCCGGAACCAGATTAGGGCCTGAAGCAATCCTGCGGTGTTGCGGCCAGCTCACAAGAAAGCGAGTTGAAGAAAGGAGCTCAGGGGCACTGTAATTCACAAACCTGCAGAGTTATAAATGACAGCTATCATCCAAAAATATACTGAAGTAAGGCTGCCAAGAGGACTTGAAAGCCGGGCAGAATTGCAGGAAACCGATTTCAGGAGGTAGACTGGAATTGCATTTAAAGCATAGGAAAAGAGGCAGAAGGTCGACAATGATGCACTTGGCCAAAAAGGGCGTATGCGTTTTTTCCTGAATATATTCAGGAAAAAACGCATACGCCCTTTTTGGCCAACCAAGCAAGCTTGCAAAGGAAATCTGCACTACAATGAAGTCTCACTTCCCCCCCGTCAAAAGGGCCATCTGAAAAAAGTGTAAAATCCAGAAAGGCAGGACAGGCCATGGAGAACTGGGAGCCTTGTTATGCTGATGGGCGGGATGTTACTTGCCAACAGCCACTCGGGAGAAGTGTATGGTGTTTCCTGAAACATCTAAAAAACAAAGCAACAGAGCCTAGGGCACTTCCACTTATGGTCCTATAGCTTAGGGAAATTAAAATCAAAAAGACACAGCCACCCCAAAGTTTGGGATGGCTCTGTTTACAAGAAACTCGTTTACGGTACAAGTTCAATATCGCATAAAGCGAAAAATGGATAAAGAATTTGTGGTACTTACGTACAATGCAATATCACTCAGCATTGACATCTATGTCATCAGGCCCATAGCAGCATAATGAGTGGATTCAGGTATGATGATTCTAACTGAAATAAGTCACACAGAAAAAGAAACATCATAAGATATCACTAATACACGGAATGTAAACTTGGCTACACAGGAACTGAATTTCAAAACAGAACATGCTCCCAAATTTAGAAAACCAACTTATGCTTGCTTAAGGGGAAAGGTGAGTTGGGGTGCTGCATAAAACCAGAGATTGAAATGAGCACAGATAAAGTTCCTTAAGCCAAATATGGAATAGACAAGAGCTACTCCTTGCTCAACGAGATGGACTCAACACCCCATATTAAACGCCTAATAATGTACCTGACTAGTAAGTATCTTAAAACCTATGGATTGCTATGTCTCCGAAAGAGAATCCAGCTTGTGTACAGGGGCATAAACGCAGCAGTGATAGGATTGGAGAGGTTCGGTGAGCAAATGAAGACCCTTTGAAGTCATATTGCATGGTACCCATTCCACGGGTCTCAACTCTCCAGGTTTAAGGGATTCTTCCTTCAGCTAAAACATGCATGTGGAACCCAGAGTATGATCAACCGTGTGATCGGGAGACGTGTTGAAATATGTCTCAGTTCTCGTCCCCTGGTACTCGGGTGCAACATTCCAGATGCTTTACTAACACTCTCCCGACTTGGAGAGTCAGTGCCTTTAACCTCCTGTTTGGCCCAGTTTGCAAATTCCGCGGAAGATGAACAGGAATAGGGAGAACCAATGAGAGACTAGCTGGAGGTGTCTGGACGGGAAAATTTAACTCTCATTTCCCACCAGGAAGAGGAATTAACCAAAGGCTCAGCGTGCCATGCCGGAACCAGATTAGGGCCTGAAGCAATCCTGCGGTGTTGCGGCCAGCTCACAAGAAAGCGAGTTGAAGAAAGGAGCTCAGGGGCACTGTAATTCACAAACCTGCAGAGTTATAAATGACAGCTATCATCCAAAAATATACTGAAGTAAGGCTGCCAAGAGGACTTGAAAGCCGGGCAGAATTGCAGGAAACCGATTTCAGGAGGTAGACTGGAATTGCATTTAAAGCATAGGAAAAGAGGCAGAAGGTCGACAATGATGCACTTGGCCAAAAAGGGCGTATGCGTTTTTTCCTGAATATATTCAGGAAAAAACGCATACGCACTTTTTGGCCAACCAAGCAAGCTTGCAAAGGAAATCTGCACTACAATGAAGTCTCACTTCCCCCCCGTCAAAAGGGCCATCTGAAAAAAGTGTAAAATCCAGAAAGGCAGGACAGGCCATGGAGAACTGGGAGCCTTGTTATGCTGATGGGCGGGATGTAAATTGCCAACAGCCACTCGGGAGAAGTGTATGGTGTTTCCTGAAACATCTAAAAAACAAAGCAACAGAGCCTAGGGCACTTCCACTTATGGTCCTGCAGCTTAGGGAAATTAAAATCAAAAAGACACAGCCACCCCAAAGTTTGGGATGGCTCTGTTTACAAGAAACTCGTTTACGGTACAAGTTCAATATCGCATAAAGCGAAAAATGGATAAAGAATTTGTGGTACTTACGTACAATGCAATATCACTCAGCATTGACATCTATGTCATCAGGCCCATAGCAGCATAATGAGTGGATTCAGGTATGATGATTCTAACTGAAATAAGTCACACAGAAAAAGAAACATCATAAGATATCACTAATACACGGAATGTAAACTTGGCTACACAGGAACTGAATTTCAAAACAGAACATGCTCCCAAATTTAGAAAACCAACTTATGCTTGCTTAAGGGGAAAGGTGAGTTGGGGTGCTGCATAAAACCAGAGATTGAAATGAGCACAGATAAAGTTCCTTAAGCCAAATATGGAATAGACAAGAGCTACTCCTTGCTCAACGAGATGGACTCAACACCCCATATTAAACGCCTAATAATGTACCTGACTAGTAAGTATCTTAAAACCTATGGATTGCTATGTCTCCGAAAGAGAATCCAGCTTGTCTACAGGGGCATAAACGCAGCAGTGATAGGATTGGAGAGGTTCGGTGAGCAAATGAAGACCCTTTGAAGTCATATTGCATGGTACCCATTCCACGGGTCTCAACTCTCCAGGTTTAAGGGATTCTTCCTTCAGCTAAAACATGCATGTGGAACCCAGAGTATGATCAACCGTGTGATCGGGAGACGTGTTGAAATATGTCTCAGTTCTCGTCCCCTGGTACTCGGGTGCAACATTCCAGATGCTTTACTAACACTCTCCCGACTTGGAGAGTCAGTGCCTTTAACCTCCTGTTTGGCCCAGTTTGCAAATTCCGCGGAAGATGAACAGGAATAGGGAGAACCAATGAGAGACTAGCTGGAGGTGTCTGGACGGGAAAATTTAACTCTCATTTCCCACCAGGAAGAGGAATTAACCAAAGGCTCAGCGTGCCATGCCGGAACCAGATTAGGGCCTGAAGCAATCCTGCGGTGTTGCGGCCAGCTCACAAGAAAGCGAGTTGAAGAAAGGAGCTCAGGGGCACTGTAATTCACAAACCTGCAGAGTTATAAATGACAGCTATCATCCAAAAATATACTGAAGTAAGGCTGCCAAGAGGACTTGAAAGCCGGGCAGAATTGCAGGAAACCGATTTCAGGAGGTAGACTGGAATTGCATTTAAAGCAGAGGAAAAGAGGCAGAAGGTCGACAATGATGCACTTGGCCAAAAAGGGCGTATGCGTTTTTTCCTGAATATATTCAGGAAAAAACGCATACGCCCTTTTTGGCCAACCAAGCAAGCTTGCAAAGGAAATCTGCACTACAATGAAGTCTCACTTCCCCCCCGTCAAAAGGGCCATCTGAAAAAAGTGTAAAATCCAGAAAGGCAGGACAGGCCATGGAGAACTGGGAGCCTTGTTATGCTGATGGGCGGGATGTAAATTGCCAACAGCCACTCGGGAGAAGTGTATGGTGTTTCCTGAAACATCTAAAAAACAAAGCAACAGAGCCTAGGGCACTTCCACTTATGGTCCTATAGCTTAGGGAAATTAAAATCAAAAAGACACAGCCACCCCAAAGTTTGGGATGGCTCTGTTTACAAGAAACTCGTTTACGGTACAAGTTCAATATCGCATAAAGCGAAAAATGGATAAAGAAGTTGTGGTACTTACGTACAATGCAATATCACTCAGCAATGACATCTATGTCATCAGGCCCATAGCAGCATAATGAGTGGATTCAGGTATGATGATTCTAACTGAAATAAGTCACACAGAAAAAGAAACATCATAAGATATCACTAATACACGGAATGTAAACTTGGCTACACAGGAACTGAATTTCAAAACAGAACATGGTCCCAAATTTAGAAAATCAACTTATGCTTGCTTAAGGGGAAAGGTGAGTTGGGGTGCTGCATAAAACCAGAGATTGAAATGAGCACAGATAAAGTTCCTTAAGCCAAATATGTAATAGACAAGAGCTACTCCTTGCTCAACGAAATGGACTCAAAACCCCATATTAAACGCCTAATAATGTACCTGACTAGTAAGTATCTTAAAACCTATGGATTGCTATGTCTCTGAAAGTGAATCAATCGTGAGTACAGGGGCAAAAACGCAGCAGTGATAGGATTGGAGAGTTTTGGTGAGCAAATGAAGACCCTTTGAAGTCATATTGCATGGTACCCATTCCACGGGTCTCAACTCTCCAGGTTTAAGGGATTCTTCCTTCAGCTAAAACATGCATGTGGAACCCAGAGTATGATCAACCGTGTGATCGGGAGACGTGTTGAAATATGTCTCAGTTCTCGTCCCCTGGTACTCGGGTGCAACATTCCAGATGCTTTACTAACACTCTCCCGACTTGGAGAGTCAGTGCCTTTAACCTCCTGTTTGGCCCAGTTTGCAAATTCCGCGGAAGATGAACAGGAATAGGGAGAACCAATGAGAGACTAGCTGGAGGTGTCTGGACGGGAAAATTTAACTCTCATTTCCCACCAGGAAGAGGAATTAACCAAAGGCTCAGCGTGCCATGCCGGAACCAGATTAGGGCCTGAAGCAATCCTGCGGTGTTGCGGCCAGCTCACAAGAAAGCGAGTTGAAGAAAGGAGCTCAGGGGCACTGTAATTCACAAACCTGCAGAGTTATAAATGACAGCTATCATCCAAAAATATACTGAAGTAAGGCTGCCAAGAGGACTTGAAAGCCGGGCAGAATTGCAGGAAACCGATTTCAGGAGGTAGACTGGAATTGCATTTAAAGCATAGGAAAAGAGGCAGAAGGTCGACAATGATGCACTTGGCCAAAAAGGGCGTATGCGTTTTTTCCTGAATATATTCAGGAAAAAACGCATACGCCCTTTTTGGCCAACCAAGCAAGCTTGCAAAGGAAATCTGCACTACAATGAAGTCTCACTTCCCCCCCGTCAAAAGGGCCATCTGAAAAAAGTGTAAAATCCAGAAAGGCAGGACAGGCCATGGAGAACTGGGAGCCTTGTTATGCTGATGGGCGGGATGTAAATTGCCAACAGCCACTCCGGAGAAGTGTATGGTGTTTCCTGAAACATCTAAAAAACAAAGCAACAGAGCCTAGGGCACTTCCACTTATGGTCCTGTAGCTTAGGGAAATTAAAATCAAAAGACACAGCCACCCCAAAGTTTGGGATGGCTCTGTTTACAAGAAACTCGTTTACGGTACAAGTTCAATATCGCATAAAGCGAAAAATGGATAAAGAAGTTGTGGTACTTACGTACAATGCAATATCACTCAGCAATGACATCTATGTCATCAGGCCCATAGCAGCATAATGAGTGGATTCAGGTATGATGATTCTAACTGAAATAAGTCACACAGAAAAAGAAACATCATAAGATATCACTAATACACGGAATGTAAACTTGGCTACACAGGAACTGAATTTCAAAACAGAACATGGTCCCAAATTTAGAAAACCAACTTATGCTTGCTTAAGGGGAAAGGTGAGTTGGGGTGCTGCATAAAACCAGAGATTGAAATGAGCACAGATAAAGTTCCTTAAGCCAAATATGTAATAGACAGGAGCTACTCCTTGCTCAACGAAATGGACTCAAAACCCCATATTAAACGCCTAATAATGTACCTGACTACTAAGTATCTTAAAACCTATGGATTGCTATGTCTCTGAAAGTGAATCAATCGTGAGTACAGGGGCAAAAACGCAGCAGTGATAGGATTGGAGAGTTTTGGTGAGCAAATGAAGACCCTTTGAAGTCATATTGCATGGTACCCATTCCACGGGTCTCAACTCTCCAGGTTTAAGGGATTCTTCCTTCAGCTAAAACTTGCATGTGGAACCCAGAGTATGATCAACCGTGTTATCGGGAGACGTGTTGAAATATGTCTCAGTTCTCGTCCCCTGGTACTCGGGTGCAACATTCCAGATGCTTTACTAACACTCTCCCGACTTGGAGAGTCAGTGCCTTTAACCTCCTGTTTGGCCCAGTTTGCAAATTCCGCGGAAGATGAACAGGAATAGGGAGAACCAATGAGAGACTAGCTGGAGGTGTCTGGACGGGAAAATTTAACTCTCATTTCCCACCAGGAAGAGGAATTAACCAAAGGCTCAGCGTGCCATGCCGGAACCAGATTAGGGCCTGAAGCAATCCTGCGGTGTTGCGGCCAGCTCACAAGAAAGCGAGTTGAAGAAAGGAGCTCAGGGGCACTGTAATTCACAAACCTGCAGAGTTATAAATGACAGCTATCATCCAAAAATATACTGAAGTAAGGCTGCCAAGAGGACTTGAAAGCCGGGCAGAATTGCAGGAAACCGATTTCAGGAGGTAGACTGGAATTGCATTTAAAGCATAGGAAAAGAGGCAGAAGGTCGACAATGATGCACTTGGCCAAAAAGGGCGTATGCGTTTTTTCCTGAATATATTCAGGAAGAAACGCATATGCCCTTTTTGGCCAACCAAGCAAGCTTGCAAAGGAAATCTGCACTACAATGTAGTCTCACTTCCCCCCCGTCAAAAGGGCCATCTGAAAAAAGTGTAAAATCCAGAAAGGCAGGACAGGCCATGGAGAACTGGGAGCCTTGTTATGCTGATGGGCGGGATGTAACTTGCCAACAGCCACTCGGGAGAAGTGTATGGTGTTTCCTGAAACATCTAAAAAACAAAGCAACAGAGCCTAGGGCACTTCCACTTATGGTCCTATAGCTTAGGGAAATTAAAATCAAAAAGACACAGCCACCCCAAAGTTTGGGATGGCTCTGTTTACAAGAAACTCGTTTACGGTACAAGTTCAATATCGCATAAAGCGAAAAATGGATAAAGAAGTTGTGGTAATTACGTACAATGCAATATCACTCAGCAATGACATCTATGTCATCAGGCCCATAGCAGCATAATGAGTGGATTCAGGTATGATGATTCTAACTGAAATAAGTCACACAGAAAAAGAAACATCATAAGATATCACTAATACACGGAATGTAAACTTGGCTACACAGGAACTGAATTTCAAAACAGAACATGGTCCCAAATTTAGAAAATCAACTTATGCTTGCTTAAGGGGAAAGGTGAGTTGGGGTGCTGCATAAAACCAGAGATTGAAATGAGCACAGATAAAGTTCCTTAAGCCAAATATGTAATAGACAAGAGCTACTCCTTGCTCAACGAAATGGACTCAAAACCCCATATTAAACGCCTAATAATGTACCTGACTAGTAAGTATCTTAAAACCTATGGATTGCTATGTCTCTGAAAGTGAATCAATCGTGAGTACAGGGGCAAAAACGCAGCAGTGATAGGATTGGAGAGTTTTGGTGAGCAAATGAAGACCCTTTGAAGTCATATTGCATGGTACCCATTCCACGGGTCTCAACTCTCCAGGTTTAAGGGATTCTTCCTTCAGCTAAAACATGCATGAGGAACCCAGAGTATGATCAACCATGTGATCGGGAGACGTGTTGAAATATGTCTCAGTTCTCGTGCCCTGGTACTCGGGTGCAACATTCCAGATGCTTTACTAACACTCTCCCGACTTGGAGAGTCAGTGCCTTTAACCTCCTGTTTGGCCCAGTTTGCAAATTCTGAGGAAGATGAACAGGAATAGGGAGAACCAATGAGAGACTAGCTGGAGGTGTCTGGACGGGAAAATTTAACTCTCATTTCCCACCAGGAAGAGGAATTAACCAAAGGCTCAGCGTGCCATGCCGGAACCAGATTAGGGCCTGAAGCAATCCTGCGGTGTTGCGGCCAGCTCACAAGAAAGCGAGTTGAAGAAAGGAGCTCAGGGGCACTGTAATTCACAAACCTGCAGAGTTATAAATGACAGCTATCATCCAAAAATATACTGAAGTAAGGCTGCCAAGAGGACTTGAAAGCCGGGCAGAATTGCAGGAAACCGATTTCAGGAGGTAGACTGGAATTGCATTTAAAGCATAGGAAAAGAGGCAGAAGGTCGACAATGATGCACTTGGCCAAAAAGGGCGTATGCGTTTTTTCCTGAATATATTCAGGAAAAAACGCATGCGCCCTTTTTGGCCAACCAAGCAAGCTTGCAAAGGAAATCTGCACTACAATGAAGTCTCACTTCCCCCCCGTCAAAAGGGCCATCTGAAAAAAGTGTAAAATCCAGAAAGGCAGGACAGGCCATGGAGAACTGGGAGCCTTGTTATGCTGATGGGCGGGATGTAACTTGCCAACAGCCACTCGGGAGAAGTGTAGGGTGTTTCCTGAAACATCTAAAAAACAAAGCAACAGAGCCTAGGGCACTTCCACTTATGGTCCTATAGCTTAGGGAAATTAAAATCAAAAAGACACAGCCACCCCAAAGTTTGGGATGGCTCTGTTTACAAGAAACTCGTTTACGGTACAAGTTCAATATCGCATAAAGCGAAAAATGGATAAAGAAGTTGTGGTAATTACGTACAATGCAATATCACTCAGCAATGACATCTATGTCATCAGGCCCATAGCAGCATAATGAGTGGATTCAGGTATGATGATTCTAACTGAAATAAGTCACACAGAAAAAGAAACATCATAAGATATCACTAATACACGGAATGTAAACTTGGCTACACAGGAACTGAATTTCAAAACAGAACATGGTCCCAAATTTAGAAAACCAACTTATGCTTGCTTAAGGGGAAAGGTGAGTTGGGGTGCTGCATAAAACCAGAGATTGAAATGAGCACAGATAAAGTTCCTTAAGCCAAATATGTAATAGACAGGAGCTACTCCTTGCTCAACGAAATGGACTCAACACCCCATATTAAACGCCTAATAATGTACCTGACTAGTAAGTATCTTAAAACCTATGGATTGCTATGTCTCCGAAAGAGAATCCAGCTTGTCTACAGGGGCATAAACGCAGCAGTGATAGGATTGGAGAGGTTCGGTGAGCAAATGAAGACCCTTTGAAGTCATATTGCATGGTACCCATTCCACGGGTCTCAACTCTCCAGGTTTAAGGGATTCTTCCTTCAGCTAAAACATGCATGTGGAACCCAGAGTATGATCAACCGTGTGATCGGGAGACGTGTTGAAATATGTCTCAGTTCTCGTCCCCTGGTACTCGGGTGCAACATTCCAGATGCTTTACTAACACTCTCCCGACTTGGAGAGTCAGTGCCTTTAACCTCCTGTTTGGCCCAGTTTGCAAATTCCGCGGAAGATGAACAGGAATAGGGAGAACCAATGAGAGACTAGCTGGAGGTGTCTGGACGGGAAAATTTAACTCTCATTTCCCACCAGGAAGAGGAATTAACCAAAGGCTCAGCATGCCATGCCGGAACCAGATTAGGGCCTGAAGCAATCCTGCGGTGTTGCGGCCAGCTCACAAGAAAGCGAGTTGAAGAAAGGAGCTCAGGGGCACTGTAATTCACAAACCTGCAGAGTTATAAATGACAGCTATCATCCAAAAATATACTGAAGTAAGGCTGCCAAGAGGACTTGAAAGCCGGGCAGAATTGCAGGAAACCGATTTCAGGAGGTAGACTGGAATTGCATTTAAAGCATAGGAAAAGAGGCAGAAGGTCGACAATGATGCACTTGGCCAAAAAGGGCGTATGCGTTTTTTCCTGAATATATTCAGGAAAAAACGCATACGCCCTTTTTGGCCAACCAAGCAAGCTTGCAAAGGAAATCTGCACTACAATGAAGTCTCACTCCCCCACCCCCGTCAAAAGGGCCATCTGAAAAAAGTGTAAAATCCAGAAAGGCAGGACAGGCCATGGAGAACTGGGAGCCTTGTTATGCTGATGGGCGGGATGTAAATTGCCAACAGCCACTCGGGAGAAGTGTATGGTGTTTCCTGAAACATCTAAAAAACAAAGCAACAGAGCCTAGGGCACTTCCACTTATGGTCCTATAGCTTAGGGAAATTAAAATCAAAAAGACACAGCCACCCCAAAGTTTGGGATGGCTCTGTTTACAAGAAACTCTTTTACGGTACAAGTTCAATATCGCATAAAGCGAAAAATGGATAAAGAATTTGTGGTACTTACGTACAATGCAATATCACTCAGCAATGACATCTATGTCATCAGGCCCATAGCAGCATAATGAGTGGATTCAGGTATGATGATTCTAACTGAAATAAGTCACACAGAAAAAGAAACATCATAAGATATCACTAATACACGGAATGTAAACTTGGCTACACAGGAACTGAATTTCAAAACAGAACATGGTCCCAAATTTAGAAAATCAACTTATGCTTGCTTAAGGGGAAAGGTGAGTTGGGGTGCTGCATAAAACCAGAGATTGAAATGAGCACAGATAAAGTTCCTTAAGCCAAATATGTAATAGACAAGAGCTACTCCTTGCTCAACGAAATGGACTCAAAACCCCATATTAAACGCCTAATAATGTACCTGACTAGTAAGTATCTTAAAACCTATGGATTGCTATGTCTCTGAAAGTGAATCAATCGTGAGTACAGGGGCAAAAACGCAGCAGTGATAGGATTGGAGAGTTTTGGTGAGCAAATGAAGACCCTTTGAAGTCATATTGCATGGTACCCATTCCACGGGTCTCAACTCTCCAGGTTTAAGGGATTCTTCCTTCAGCTAAAACATGCATGTGGAACCCAGAGTATGATCAACCGTGTGATCGGGAGATGTGTTGAAATATGTCTCAGTTCTCGTCCCCTGGTACTCGGGTGCAACATTCAAGATGCTTTACTAACACTCTCCCGACTTGGAGAGTCAGTGCCTTTAACCTCCTGTTTGGCCCAGTTTGCAAATTCCGCGGAAGATGAACAGGAATAGGGAGAACCAATGAGAGACTAGCTGGAGGTGTCTGGACGGGAAAATTTAACTCTCATTTCCCACCAGGAAGAGCAATTAAGCAAAGGCTCAGCGTGCCATGCCAGAACCAGATTAGGGCCTGAAGCAATCCTGCGGTGTTGCGGCCAGCTCACAAGAAAGCGAGTTGAAGAAAGGAGCTCAGGGGCACTGTAATTCACAAACCTGCAGAGTTATAAATGACAGCTATCATCCAAAAATATACTGAAGTAAGGCTGCCAAGAGGACTTGAAAGCCGGGCAGAATTGCAGGAAACCGATTTCAGGAGGTAGACTGGAATTGCATTTAAAGCAGAGGAAAAGAGGCAGAAGGTCGACAATGATGCACTTGGCCAAAAAGGGCGTATGCGTTTTTTCCTGAATATATTCAGGAAAAAACGCATACGCCCTTTTTGGCCAACCAAGCAAGCTTGCAAAGGAAATCTGCACTACAATGAAGTCTCACTTCCCCCCCGTCAAAAGGGCCATCTGAAAAAAGTGTAAAATCCAGAAAGGCAGGACAGGCCATGGAGAACTGGGAGCCTTGTTATGCTGATGGGCGGGATGTAAATTGCCAACAGCCACTCGGGAGAAGTGTAGGGTGTTTCCTGAAACATCTAAAAAACAAAGCAACAGAGCCTAGGGCACTTCCACTTATGGTCCTATAGCTTAGGGAAATTAAAATCAAAAAGACACAGCCACCCCAAAGTTTGGGATGGCTCTGTTTACAAGAAACTCGTTTACGGTACAAGTTCAATATCGCATAAAGCGAAAAATGGATAAAGAAGTTGTGGTACTTACGTACAATGCAATATCACTCAGCAATGACATCTATGTCATCAGGCCCATAGCAGCATAATGAGTGGATTCAGGTATGATGATTCTAACTGAAATAAGTCACACAGAAAAAGAAACATCATAAGATATCACTAATACACGGAATGTAAACTTGGCTACACAGGAACTGAATTTCAAAACAGAACATGGTCCCAAATTTAGAAAATCAACTTATGCTTGCTTAAGGGGAAAGGTGAGTTGGGGTGCTGCATAAAACCAGAGATTGAAATGAGCACAGATAAAGTTCCTTAAGCCAAATATGTAATAGACAAGAGCTACTCCTTGCTCAACGAAATGGACTCAAAACCCCATATTAAACGCCTAATAATGTACCTGACTAGTAAGTATCTTAAAACCTATGGATTGCTATGTCTCTGAAAGTGAATCAATCGTGAGTACAGGGGCAAAAACGCAGCAGTGATAGGATTGGAGAGTTTTGGTGAGCAAATGAAGACCCTTTGAAGTCATATTGCATGGTACCCATTCCACGGGTCTCAACTCTCCAGGTTTAAGGGATTCTTCCTTCAGCTAAAACATGCATGTGGAACCCAGAGTATGATCAACCGTGTGATCGGGAGACGTGTTGAAATATGTCTCAGTTCTCGTCCCCTGGTACTCGGGTGCAACATTCCAGATGCTTTACTAACACTCTCCCGACTTGGAGAGTCAGTGCCTTTAACCTCCTGTTTGGCCCAGTTTGCAAATTCCGCGGAAGATGAACAGGAATAGGGAGAACCAATGAGAGACTAGCTGGAGGTGTCTGGACGGGAAAATTTAACTCTCATTTCCCACCAGGAAGAGGAATTAACCAAAGGCTCAGCGTGCCATGCCGGAACCAGATTAGGGCCTGAAGCAATCCTGCGGTGTTGCGGCCAGCTCACAAGAAAGCGAGTTGAAGAAAGGAGCTCAGGGGCACTGTAATTCACAAACCTGCAGAGTTATAAATGACAGCTATCATCCAAAAATATACTGAAGTAAGGCTGCCAAGAGGACTTGAAAGCCGGGCAGAATTGCAGGAAACCGATTTCAGGAGGTAGACTGGAATTGCATTTAAAGCATAGGAAAAGAGGCAGAAGGTCGACAATGATGCACTTGGCCAAAAAGGGCGTATGCGTTTTTTCCTGAATATATTCAGGAAAAAACGCATACGCCCTTTTTGGCCAACCAAGCAAGCTTGCAAAGGAAATCTGCACTACAATGAAGTCTCACTTCCCCCCCGTCAAAAGGGCCATCTGAAAAAAGTGTAAAATCCAGAAAGGCAGGACAGGCCATGGAGAACTGGGAGCCTTGTTATGCTGATGGGCGGGATGTAAATTGCCAACAGCCACTCCGGAGAAGTGTATGGTGTTTCCTGAAACATCTAAAAAACAAAGCAACAGAGCCTAGGGCACTTCCACTTATGGTCCTGTAGCTTAGGGAAATTAAAATCAAAAGACACAGCCACCCCAAAGTTTGGGATGGCTCTGTTTACAAGAAACTCGTTTACGGTACAAGTTCAATATCGCATAAAGCGAAAAATGGATAAAGAAGTTGTGGTAATTACGTACAATGCAATATCACTCAGCAATGACATCTATGTCATCAGGCCCATAGCAGCATAATGAGTGGATTCAGGTATGATGATTCTAACTGAAATAAGTCACACAGAAAAAGAAACATCATAAGATATCACTAATACACGGAATGTAAACTTGGCTACACAGGAACTGAATTTCAAAACAGAACATGGTCCCAAATTTAGAAAACCAACTTATGCTTGCTTAAGGGGAAAGGTGAGTTGGGGTGCTGCATAAAACCAGAGATTGAAATGAGCACAGATAAAGTTCCTTAAGCCAAATATGTAATAGACAGGAGCTACTCCTTGCTCAACGAAATGGACTCAAAACCCCATATTAAACGCCTAATAATGTACATGACTACTAAGTATCTTAAAACCTATGGATTGCTATGTCTCTGAAAGTGAATCAATCGTGAGTACAGGGGCAAAAACGCAGCAGTGATAGGATTGGAGAGTTTTGGTGAGCAAATGAAGACCCTTTGAAGTCATATTGCATGGTACCCATTCCACGGGTCTCAACTCTCCAGGTTTAAGGGATTCTTCCTTCAGCTAAAACTTGCATGTGGAACCCAGAGTATGATCAACCGTGTTATCGGGAGACGTGTTGAAATATGTCTCAGTTCTCGTCCCCTGGTACTCGGGTGCAACATTCCAGATGCTTTACTAACACTCTCCCGACTTGGAGAGTCAGTGCCTTTAACCTCCTGTTTGGCCCAGTTTGCAAATTCCGCGGAAGATGAACAGGAATAGGGAGAACCAATGAGAGACTAGCTGGAGGTGTCTGGACGGGAAAATTTAACTCTCATTTCCCACCAGGAAGAGGAATTAACCAAAGGCTCAGCGTGCCATGCCGGAACCAGATTAGGGCCTGAAGCAATCCTGCGGTGTTGCGGCCAGCTCACAAGAAAGCGAGTTGAAGAAAGGAGCTCAGGGGCACTGTAATTCACAAACCTGCAGAGTTATAAATGACAGCTATCATCCAAAAATATACTGAAGTAAGGCTGCCAAGAGGACTTGAAAGCCAGGCAGAATTGCAGGAAACCGATTTCAGGAGGTAGACTGGAATTGCATTTAAAGCATAGGAAAAGAGGCAGAAGGTCGACAATGATGCACTTGGCCAAAAAGGGCGTATGCGTTTTTTCCTGAATATATTCAGGAAAAAACGCATATGC
The DNA here is from genome assembly GCF_937001465.1 of Orcinus orca. Taxonomy (NCBI): domain Eukaryota; kingdom Metazoa; phylum Chordata; class Mammalia; order Artiodactyla; family Delphinidae; genus Orcinus; species Orcinus orca. The sequence continues at coordinate 172,206 of NW_026043865.1, read as the reverse complement.
CCTTTTTGGCCAACCAAGCAAGCTTGCAAAGGAAATCTGCACTACAATGTAGTCTCACTTCCCCCCCGTCAAAAGGGCCATCTGAAAAAAGTGTAAAATCCAGAAAGGCAGGACAGGCCATGGAGAACTGGGAGCCTTGTTATGCTGATGGGCGGGATGTAACTTGCCAACAGCCACTCGGGAGAAGTGTATGGTGTTTCCTGAAACATCTAAAAAACAAAGCAACAGAGCCTAGGGCACTTCCACTTATGGTCCTATAGCTTAGGGAAATTAAAATCAAAAAGACACAGCCACCCCAAAGTTTGGGATGGCTCTGTTTACAAGAAACTCGTTTACGGTACAAGTTCAATATCGCATAAAGCGAAAAATGGATAAAGAAGTTGTGGTAATTACGTACAATGCAATATCACTCAGCAATGACATCTATGTCATCAGGCCCATAGCAGCATAATGAGTGGATTCAGGTATGATGATTCTAACTGAAATAAGTCACACAGAAAAAGAAACATCATAAGATATCACTAATACACGGAATGTAAACTTGGCTACACAGGAACTGAATTTCAAAACAGAACATGGTCCCAAATTTAGAAAATCAACTTATGCTTGCTTAAGGGGAAAGGTGAGTTGGGGTGCTGCATAAAACCAGAGATTGAAATGAGCACAGATAAAGTTCCTTAAGCCAAATATGTAATAGACAAGAGCTACTCCTTGCTCAACGAAATGGACTCAAAACCCCATATTAAACGCCTAATAATGTACCTGACTAGTAAGTATCTTAAAACCTATGGATTGCTATGTCTCTGAAAGTGAATCAATCGTGAGTACAGGGGCAAAAACGCAGCAGTGATAGGATTGGAGAGTTTTGGTGAGCAAATGAAGACCCTTTGAAGTCATATTGCATGGTACCCATTCCACGGGTCTCAACTCTCCAGGTTTAAGGGATTCTTCCTTCAGCTAAAACATGCATGAGGAACCCAGAGTATGATCAACCATGTGATCGGGAGACGTGTTGAAATATGTCTCAGTTCTCGTGCCCTGGTACTCGGGTGCAACATTCCAGATGCTTTACTAACACTCTCCCGACTTGGAGAGTCAGTGCCTTTAACCTCCTGTTTGGCCCAGTTTGCAAATTCTGCGGAAGATGAACAGGAATAGGGAGAACCAATGAGAGACTAGCTGGAGGTGTCTGGACGGGAAAATTTAACTCTCATTTCCCACCAGGAAGAGGAATTAACCAAAGGCTCAGCGTGCCATGCCGGAACCAGATTAGGGCCTGAAGCAATCCTGCGGTGTTGCGGCCAGCTCACAAGAAAGCGAGTTGAAGAAAGGAGCTCAGGGGCACTGTAATTCACAAACCTGCAGAGTTATAAATGACAGCTATCATCCAAAAATATACTGAAGTAAGGCTGCCAAGAGGACTTGAAAGCCGGGCAGAATTGCAGGAAACCGATTTCAGGAGGTAGACTGGAATTGCATTTAAAGCATAGGAAAAGAGGCAGAAGGTCGACAATGATGCACTTGGCCAAAAAGGGCGTATGCGTTTTTTCCTGAATATATTCAGGAAAAAACGCATGCGCCCTTTTTGGCCAACCAAGCAAGCTTGCAAAGGAAATCTGCACTACAATGAAGTCTCACTTCCCCCCCGTCAAAAGGGCCATCTGAAAAAAGTGTAAAATCCAGAAAGGCAGGACAGGCCATGGAGAACTGGGAGCCTTGTTATGCTGATGGGCGGGATGTAACTTGCCAACAGCCACTCGGGAGAAGTGTAGGGTGTTTCCTGAAACATCTAAAAAACAAAGCAACAGAGCCTAGGGCACTTCCACTTATGGTCCTATAGCTTAGGGAAATTAAAATCAAAAAGACACAGCCACCCCAAAGTTTGGGATGGCTCTGTTTACAAGAAACTCGTTTACGGTACAAGTTCAATATCGCATAAAGCGAAAAATGGATAAAGAAGTTGTGGTAATTACGTACAATGCAATATCACTCAGCAATGACATCTATGTCATCAGGCCCATAGCAGCATAATGAGTGGATTCAGGTATGATGATTCTAACTGAAATAAGTCACACAGAAAAAGAAACATCATAAGATATCACTAATACACGGAATGTAAACTTGGCTACACAGGAACTGAATTTCAAAACAGAACATGGTCCCAAATTTAGAAAACCAACTTATGCTTGCTTAAGGGGAAAGGTGAGTTGGGGTGCTGCATAAAACCAGAGATTGAAATGAGCACAGATAAAGTTCCTTAAGCCAAATATGTAATAGACAGGAGCTACTCCTTGCTCAACGAAATGGACTCAAAACCCCATATTAAACGCCTAATAATGTACCTGACTACTAAGTATCTTAAAACCTATGGATTGCTATGTCTCTGAAAGTGAATCAATCGTGAGTACAGGGGCAAAAACGCAGCAGTGATAGGATTGGAGAGTTTTGGTGAGCAAATGAAGACCCTTTGAAGTCATATTGCATGGTACCCATTCCACGGGTCTCAACTCTCCAGGTTTAAGGGATTCTTCCTTCAGCTAAAACATGCATGTGGAACCCAGAGTATGATCAACCGTGTGATCGGGAGACGTGTTGAAATATGTCTCAGTTCTCGTCCCCTGGTACTCGGGTGCAACATTCCAGATGCTTTACTAACACTCTCCCGACTTGGAGAGTCAGTGCCTTTAACCTCCTGTTTGGCCCAGTTTGCAAATTCCGCGGAAGATGAACAGGAATAGGGAGAACCAATGAGAGACTAGCTGGAGGTGTCTGGACGGGAAAATTTAACTCTCATTTCCCACCAGGAAGAGGAATTAACCAAAGGCTCAGCGTGCCATGCCGGAACCAGATTAGGGCCTGAAGCAATCCTGCGGTGTTGCGGCCAGCTCACAAGAAAGCGAGTTGAAGAAAGGAGCTCAGGGGCACTGTAATTCACAAACCTGCAGAGTTATAAATGACAGCTATCATCCAAAAATATACTGAAGTAAGGCTGCCAAGAGGACTTGAAAGCCGGGCAGAATTGCAGGAAACCGATTTCAGGAGGTAGACTGGAATTGCATTTAAAGCATAGGAAAAGAGGCAGAAGGTCGACAATGATGCACTTGGCCAAAAAGGGCGTATGCGTTTTTTCCTGAATATATTCAGGAAAAAACGCATGCGCCCTTTTTGGCCAACCAAGCAAGCTTGCAAAGGAAATCTGCACTACAATGAAGTCTCACTTCCCCCCCGTCAAAAGGGCCATCTGAAAAAAGTGTAAAATCCAGAAAGGCAGGACAGGCCATGGAGAACTGGGAGCCTTGTTATGCTGATGGGCGGGATGTAACTTGCCAACAGCCACTCGGGAGAAGTGTAGGGTGTTTCCTGAAACATCTAAAAAACAAAGCAACAGAGCCTAGGGCACTTCCACTTATGGTCCTGCAGCTTAGGGAAATTAAAATCAAAAAGACACAGCCACCCCAAAGTTTGGGATGGCTCTGTTTACAAGAAACTCGTTTACGGTACAAGTTCAATATCGCATAAAGCGAAAAATGGATAAAGAAGTTGTGGTAATTACGTACAATGCAATATCACTCAGCAATGACATCTATGTCATCAGGCCCATAGCAGCATAATGAGTGGATTCAGGTATGATGATTCTAACTGAAATAAGTCACACAGAAAAAGAAACATCATAAGATATCACTAATACACGGAATGTAAACTTGGCTACACAGGAACTGAATTTCAAAACAGAACATGGTCCCAAATTTAGAAAATCAACTTATGCTTGCTTAAGGGGAAAGGTGAGTTGGGGTGCTGCATAAAACCAGAGATTGAAATGAGCACAGATAAAGTTCCTTAAGCCAAATATGTAATAGACAAGAGCTACTCCTTGCTCAACGAAATGGACTCAAAACCCCATATTAAACGCCTAATAATGTACCTGACTAGTAAGTATCTTAAAACCTATGGATTGCTATGTCTCTGAAAGTGAATCAATCGTGAGTACAGGGGCAAAAACGCAGCAGTGATAGGATTGGAGAGTTTTGGTGAGCAAATGAAGACCCTTTGAAGTCATATTGCATGGTACCCATTCCACGGGTCTCAACTCTCCAGGTTTAAGGGATTCTTCCTTCAGCTAAAACATGCATGTGGAACCCAGAGTATGATCAACCGTGTGATCGGGAGACGTGTTGAAATATGTCTCAGTTCTCGTCCCCTGGTACTCGGGTGCAACATTCCAGATGCTTTACTAACACTCTCCCGACTTGGAGAGTCAGTGCCTTTAACCTCCTGTTTGGCCCAGTTGGCAAATTCCGCGGAAGATGAACAGGAATAGGGAGAACCAATGAGAGACTAGCTGGAGGTGTCTGGACGGGAAAATTTAACTCTCATTTCCCACCAGGAAGAGGAATTAACCAAAGGCTCAGCGTGCCATGCCGGAACCAGATTAGGGCCTGAAGCAATCCTGCGGTGTTGCGGCCAGCTCACAAGAAAGCGAGTTGAAGAAAGGAGCTCAGGGGCACTGTAATTCACAAACCTGCAGAGTTATAAATGACAGCTATCATCCAAAAATATACTGAAGTAAGGCTGCCAAGAGGACTTGAAAGCCGGGCAGAATTGCAGGAAACCGATTTCAGGAGGTAGACTGGAATTGCATTTAAAGCATAGGAAAAGAGGCAGAAGGTCGACAATGATGCACTTGGCCAAAAAGGGCGTATGCGTTTTTTCCTGAATATATTCAGGAAAAAACGCATACGCCCTTTTTGGCCAACCAAGCAAGCTTGCAAAGGAAATCTGCACTACAATGAAGTCTCACTTCCCCCCCGTCAAAAGGGCCATCTGAAAAAAGTGTAAAATCCAGAAAGGCAGGACAGGCCATGGAGAACTGGGAGCCTTGTTATGCTGATGGGCGGGATGTAACTTGCCAACAGCCACTCGGGAGAAGTGTAGGGTGTTTCCTGAAACATCTAAAAAACAAAGCAACAGAGCCTAGGGCACTTCCACTTATGGTCCTATAGCTTAGGGAAATTAAAATCAAAAAGACACAGCCACCCCAAAGTTTGGGATGGCTCTGTTTACAAGAAACTCGTTTACGGTACAAGTTCAATATCGCATAAAGCGAAAAATGGATAAAGAAGTTGTGGTAATTACGTACAATGCAATATCACTCAGCAATGACATCTATGTCATCAGGCCCATAGCAGCATAATGAGTGGATTCAGGTATGATGATTCTAACTGAAATAAGTCACACAGAAAAAGAAACATCATAAGATATCACTAATACACGGAATGTAAACTTGGCTACACAGGAACTGAATTTCAAAACAGAACATGGTCCCAAATTTAGAAAATCAACTTATGCTTGCTTAAGGGGAAAGGTGAGTTGGGGTGCTGCATAAAACCAGAGATTGAAATGAGCACAGATAAAGTTCCTTAAGCCAAATATGTAATAGACAAGAGCTACTCCTTGCTCAATGAAATGGACTCAAAACCCCATATTAAACACCTAATAATGTACCTGACTAGTAAGTATCTTAAAACCTATGGATTGCTATGTCTCTGAAAGTGAATCAATCGTGAGTACAGGGGCAAAAACGCAGCAGTGATAGGATTGGAGAGTTTTGGTGAGCAAATGAAGACCCTTTGAAGTCATATTGCATGGTACCCATTCCACGGGTCTCAACTCTCCAGGTTTAAGGGATTCTTCCTTCAGCTAAAACATGCATGTGGAACCCAGAGTATGATCAACCGTGTGATCGGGAGACGTGTTGAAATATGTCTCAGTTCTCGTCCCCTGGTACTCGGGTGCAACATTCCAGATGCTTTACTAACACTCTCCCGACTTGGAGAGTCAGTGCCTTTAACCTCCTGTTTGGCCCAGTTTGCAAATTCCGCGGAAGATGAACAGGAATAGGGAGAACCAATGAGAGACTAGCTGGAGGTGTCTGGACGGGAAAATTTAACTCTCATTTCCCACCAGGAAGAGGAATTAACCAAAGGCTCAGCGTGCCATGCCGGAACCAGATTAGGGCCTGAAGCAATCCTGCGGTGTTGCGGCCAGCTCACAAGAAAGCGAGTTGAAGAAAGGAGCTCAGGGGCACTGTAATTCACAAACCTGCAGAGTTATAAATGACAGCTATCATCCAAAAATATACTGAAGTAAGGCTGCCAAGAGGACTTGAAAGCCGGGCAGAATTGCAGGAAACCGATTTCAGGAGGTAGACTGGAATTGCATTTAAAGCATAGGAAAAGAGGCAGAAGGTCGACAATGATGCACTTGGCCAAAAAGGGCGTATGCGTTTTTTCCTGAATATATTCAGGAAAAAACGCATACGCCCTTTTTGGACAACCAAGCAAGCTTGCAAAGGAAATCTGCACTACAATGAAGTCTCACTTCCCCCCCGTCAAAAAGGCCATCTGAAAAAAGTGTAAAATCCAGAAAGGCAGGACAGGCCATGGAGAACTGGGAGCCTTGTTATGCTGATGGGCGGGATGTAACTTGCCAACAGCCACTCGGGAGAAGTGTAGGGTGTTTCCTGAAACATCTAAAAAACAAAGCAACAGAGCCTAGGGCACTTCCACTTATGGTCCTATAGCTTAGGGAAATTAAAATCAAAAAGACACAGCCACCCCAAAGTTTGGGATGGCTCTGTTTACAAGAAACTCGTTTACGGTACAAGTTCAATATCGCATAAAGCGAAAAATGGATAAAGAAGTTGTGGTAATTACGTACAATGCAATATCACTCAGCAATGACATCTATGTCATCAGGCCCATAGCAGCATAATGAGTGGATTCAGGTATGATGATTCTAACTGAAATAAGTCACACAGAAAAAGAAACATCATAAGATATCACTAATACACGGAATGTAAACTTGGCTACACAGGAACTGAATTTCAAAACAGAACATGGTCCCAAATTTAGAAAATCAACTTATGCTTGCTTAAGGGGAAAGGTGAGTTGGGGTGCTGCATAAAACCAGAGATTGAAATGAGCACAGATAAAGTTCCTTAAGCCAAATATGTAATAGACAAGAGCTACTCCTTGCTCAATGAAATGGACTCAAAACCCCATATTAAACGCCTAATAATGTACCTGACTAGTAAGTATCTTAAAACCTATGGATTGCTATGTCTCTGAAAGTGAATCAATCGTGAGTACAGGGGCAAAAACGCAGCAGTGATAGGATTGGAGAGTTTTGGTGAGCAAATGAAGACCCTTTGAAGTCATATTGCATGGTACCCATTCCACGGGTCTCAACTCTCCAGGTTTAAGGGATTCTTCCTTCAGCTAAAACATGCATGTGGAACCCAGAGTATGATCAACCGTGTGATCGGGAGACGTGTTGAAATATGTCTCAGTTCTCGTCCCCTGGTACTCGGGTGCAACATTCCAGATGCTTTACTAACACTCTCCCGACTTGGAGAGTCAGTGCCTTTAACCTCCTGTTTGGCCCAGTTGGCAAATTCCGCGGAAGATGAACAGGAATAGGGAGAACCAATGAGAGACTAGCTGGAGGTGTCTGGACGGGAAAATTTAACTCTCATTTCCCACCAGGAAGAGGAATTAACCAAAGGCTCAGCGTGCCATGCCGGAACCAGATTAGGGCCTGAAGCAATCCTGCGGTGTTGCGGCCAGCTCACAAGAAAGCGAGTTGAAGAAAGGAGCTCAGGGGCACTGTAATTCACAAACCTGCAGAGTTATAAATGACAGCTATCATCCAAAAATATACTGAAGTAAGGCTGCCAAGAGGACTTGAAAGCCGGGCAGAATTGCAGGAAACCGATTTCAGGAGGTAGACTGGAATTGCATTTAAAGCATAGGAAAAGAGGCAGAAGGTCGACAATGATGCACTTGGCCAAAAAGGGCGTATGCGTTTTTTCCTGAATATATTCAGGAAAAAACGCATACGCCCTTTTTGGCCAACCAAGCAAGCTTGCAAAGGAAATCTGCACTACAATGAAGTCTCACTTCCCCCCCGTCAAAAGGGCCATCTGAAAAAAGTGTAAAATCCAGAAAGGCAGGACAGGCCATGGAGAACTGGGAGCCTTGTTATGCTGATGGGCGGGATGTAAATTGCCAACAGCCACTCCGGAGAAGTGTATGGTGTTTCCTGAAACATCTAAAAAACAAAGCAACAGAGCCTAGGGCACTTCCACTTATGGTCCTATAGCTTAGGGAAATTAAAATCAAAAAGACACAGCCACCCCAAAGTTTGGGATGGCTCTGTTTACAAGAAACTCGTTTACGGTACAAGTTCAATATCGCATAAAGCGAAAAATGGATAAAGAAGTTGTGGTAATTACGTACAATGCAATATTACTCAGCAATGACATCTATGTCATCAGGCCCATAGCAGCATATTGAGTGGATTCAGGTATGATGATTCTAACTGAAATAAGTCACACAGAAAAAGAAACATCATAAGATATCACTAATACACGGAATGTAAACTTGGCTACACAGGAACTGAATTTCAAAACAGAACATGGTCCCAAATTTAGAAAACCAACTTATGCTTGCTTAAGGGGAAAGGTGAGTTGGGGTGCTGCATAAAACCAGAGATTGAAATGAGCACAGATAAAGTTCCTTAAGCCAAATATGTAATAGACAAGAGCTACTCCTTGCTCAACGAAATGGACTCAAAACCCCATATTAAACGCCTAATAATGTACCTGACTAGTAAGTATCTTAAAACCTATGGATTGCTATGTCTCTGAAAGTGAATCAATCGTGAGTACAGGGGCAAAAACGCAGCAGTGATAGGATTGGAGAGTTTTGGTGAGCAAATGAAGACCCTTTGAAGTCATATTGCATGGTACCCATTCCACGGGTCTCAACTCTCCAGGTTTAAGGGATTCTTCCTTCAGCTAAAACATGCATGTGGAACCCAGAGTATGATCAACCGTGTGATCGGGAGACGTGTTGAAATATGTCTCAGTTCTCGTCCCCTGGTACTCGGGTGCAACATTCCAGATGCTTTACTAACACTCTCCCGACTTGGAGAGTCAGTGCCTTTAACCTCCTGTTTGGCCCAGTTTGCAAATTCCGCGGAAGATGAACAGGAATAGGGAGAACCAATGAGAGACTAGCTGGAGGTGTCTGGACGGGAAAATTTAACTCTCATTTCCCACCAGGAAGAGCAATTAAGCAAAGGCTCAGCGTGCCATGCCAGAACCAGATTAGGGCCTGAAGCAATCCTGCGGTGTTGCGGCCAGCTCACAAGAAAGCGAGTTGAAGAAAGGAGCTCAGGGGCACTGTAATTCACAAACCTGCAGAGTTATAAATGACAGCTATCATCCAAAAATATACTGAAGTAAGGCTGCCAAGAGGACTTGAAAGCCGGGCAGAATTGCAGGAAACCGATTTCAGGAGGTAGACTGGAATTGCATTTAAAGCAGAGGAAAAGAGGCAGAAGGTCGACAATGATGCACTTGGCCAAAAAGGGCGTATGCGTTTTTTCCTGAATATATTCAGGAAAAAACGCATACGCCCTTTTTGGCCAACCAAGCAAGCTTGCAAAGGAAATCTGCACTACAATGAAGTCTCACTTCCCCCCCGTCAAAAGGGCCATCTGAAAAAAGTGTAAAATCCAGAAAGGCAGGACAGGCCATGGAGAACTGGGAGCCTTGTTATGCTGATGGGCGGGATGTAAATTGCCAACAGCCACTCCGGAGAAGTGTATGGTGTTTCCTGAAACATCTAAAAAACAAAGCAACAGAGCCTAGGGCACTTCCACTTATGGTCCTGTAGCTTAGGGAAATTAAAATCAAAAAGACACAGCCACCCCAAAGTTTGGGATGGCTCTGTTTACAAGAAACTCGTTTACGGTACAAGTTCAATATCGCATAAAGCGAAAAATGGATAAAGAAGTTGTGGTAATTACGTACAATGCAATATCACTCAGCAATGACATCTATGTCATCAGGCCCATAGCAGCATAATGAGTGGATTCAGGTATGATGATTCTAACTGAAATAAGTCACACAGAAAAAGAAACATCATAAGATATCACTAATACACGGAATGTAAACTTGGCTACACAGGAACTGAATTTCAAAACAGAACATGGTCCCAAATTTAGAAAACCAACTTATGCTTGCTTAAGGGGAAAGGTGAGTTGGGGTGCTGCATAAAACCAGAGATTGAAATGAGCACAGATAAAGTTCCTTAAGCCAAATATGTAATAGACAGGAGCTACTCCTTGCTCAACGAAATGGACTCAAAACCCCATATTAAACGCCTAATAATGTACCTGACTAGTAAGTATCTTAAAACCTATGGATTGCTATGTCTCTGAAAGTGAATCAATCGTGAGTACAGGGGCAAAAACGCAGCAGTGATAGGATTGGAGAGTTTTGGTGAGCAAATGAAGACCCTTTGAAGTCATATTGCATGGTACCCATTCCACGGGTCTCAACTCTCCAGGTTTAAGGGATTCTTCCTTCAGCTAAAACATGCATGTGGAACCCAGAGTATGATCAACCGTGTGATCGGGAGACGTGTTGAAATATGTCTCAGTTCTCGTCCCCTGGTACTCGGGTGCAACATTCCAGATGCTTTACTAACACTCTCCCGACTTGGAGAGTCAGTGCCTTTAACCTCCTGTTTGGCCCAGTTGGCAAATTCCGCGGAAGATGAACAGGAATAGGGAGAACCAATGAGAGACTAGCTGGAGGTGTCTGGACGGGAAAATTTAACTCTCATTTCCCACCAGGAAGAGGAATTAACCAAAGGCTCAGCGTGCCATGCCGGAACCAGATTAGGGCCTGAAGCAATCCTGCGGTGTTGCGGCCAGCTCACAAGAAAGCGAGTTGAAGAAAGGAGCTCAGGGGCACTGTAATTCACAAACCTGCAGAGTTATAAATGACAGCTATCATCCAAAAATATACTGAAGTAAGGCTGCCAAGAGGACTTGAAAGCCGGGCAGAATTGCAGGAAACCGATTTCAGGAGGTAGACTGGAATTGCATTTAAAGCATAGGAAAAGAGGCAGAAGGTCGACAATGATGCACTTGGCCAAAAAGGGCGTATGCGTTTTTTCCTGAATATATTCAGGAAAAAACGCATACGCCCTTTTTGGCCAACCAAGCAAGCTTGCAAAGGAAATCTGCACTACAATGAAGTCTCACTCCCCCCCGCCCCCGTCAAAAGGGCCATCTGAAAAAAGTGTAAAATCCAGAAAGGCAGGACAGGCCATGGAGAACTGGGAGCCTTGTTATGCTGATGGGCGGGATGTAAATTTCCAACAGCCACTCGGGAGAAGTGTATGGTGTTTCCTGAAACATCTAAAAAACAAAGCAACAGAGCCTAGGGCACTTCCACTTATGGTCCTATAGCTTAGGGAAATTAAAATCAAAAAGACACAGCCACCCCAAAGTTTGGGATGGCTCTGTTTACAAGAAACTCGTTTACGGTACAAGTTCAATATCGCATAAAGCGAAAAATGGATAAAGAAGTTGTGGTAATTACGTACAATGCAATATTACTCAGCAATGACATCTATGTCATCAGGCCCATAGCAGCATATTGAGTGGATTCAGGTATGATGATTCTAACTGAAATAAGTCACACAGAAAAAGAAACATCATAAGATATCACTAATACACGGAATGTAAACTTGGCTACACAGGAACTGAATTTCAAAACAGAACATGGTCCCAAATTTAGAAAACCAACTTATGCTTGCTTAAGGGGAAAGGTGAGTTGGGGTGCTGCATAAAACCAGAGATTGAAATGAGCACAGATAAAGTTCCTTAAGCCAAATATGTAATAGACAGGAGCTACTCCTTGCTCAACGAAATGGACTCAAAACCCCATATTAAACGCCTAATAATGTACCTGACTACTAAGTATCTTAAAACCTATGGATTGCTATGTCTCTGAAAGTGAATCAATCGTGAGTACAGGGGCAAAAACGCAGCAGTGATAGGATTGGAGAGTTTTGGTGAGCAAATGAAGACCCTTTGAAGTCATATTGCATGGTACCCATTCCACGGGTCTCAACTCTCCAGGTTTAAGGGATTCTTCCTTCAGCTAAAACATGCATGTGGAACCCAGAGTATGATCAACCGTGTGATCGGGAGACGTGTTGAAATATGTCTCAGTTCTCGTCCCCTGGTACTCGGGTGCAACATTCCAGATGCTTTACTAACACTCTCCCGACTTGGAGAGTCAGTGCCTTTAACCTCCTGTTTGGCCCAGTTTGCAAATTCCGCGGAAGATGAACAGGAATAGGGAGAACCAATGAGAGACTAGCTGGAGGTGTCTGGACGGGAAAATTTAACTCTCATTTCCCACCAGGAAGAGGAATTAACCAAAGGCTCAGCGTGCCATGCCGGAACCAGATTAGGGCCTGAAGCAATCCTGCGGTGTTGCGGCCAGCTCACAAGAAAGCGAGTTGAAGAAAGGAGCTCAGGGGCACTGTAATTCACAAACCTGCAGAGTTATAAATGACAGCTATCATCCAAAAATATACTGAAGTAAGGCTGCCAAGAGGACTTGAAAGCCGGGCAGAATTGCAGGAAACCGATTTCAGGAGGTAGACTGGAATTGCATTTAAAGCATAGGAAAAGAGGCAGAAGGTCGACAATGATGCACTTGGCCAAAAAGGGCGTATGCGTTTTTTCCTGAATATATTCAGGAAAAAACGCATGCGCCCTTTTTGGCCAACCAAGCAAGCTTGCAAAGGAAATCTGCACTACAATGAAGTCTCACTCCCCCAACCCCGTCAAAAGGGCCACCTGAAAAAAGTGTAAAATCCAGAAAGGCAGGACAGGCCATGGAGAACTGGGAGCCTTGTTATGCTGATGGGCGGGATGTAAATTGCCAACAGCCACTCCGGAGAAGTGTATGGTGTTTCCTGAAACATCTAAAAAACAAAGCAACAGAGCCTAGGGCACTTCCACTTATGGTCCTGTAGCTTAGGGAAATTAAAATCAAAAAGACACAGCCACCCCAAAGTTTGGGATGGCTCTGTTTACAAGAAACTCGTTTACGGTACAAGTTCAATATCGCATAAAGCGAAAAATGGATAAAGAAGTTGTGGTAATTACGTACAATGCAATATCACTCAGCAATGACATCTATGTCATCAGGCCCATAGCAGCATAATGAGTGGATTCAGGTATGATAATTCTAACTGAAATAAGTCACACAGAAAAAGAAACATCATAAGATATCACTAATACACGGAATGTAAACTTGGCTACACAGGAACTGAATTTCAAAACAGAACATGGTCCCAAATTTAGAAAACCAACTTATGCTTGCTTAAGGGGAAAGGTGAGTTGGGGTGCTGCATAAAACCAGAGATTGAAATGAGCACAGATAAAGTTCCTTAAGCCAAATATGTAATAGACAAGAGCTACTCCTTGCTCAACGAAATGGACTCAAAACCCCATATTAAACGCCTAATAATGTACCTGACTAGTAAGTATCTTAAAACCTATGGATTGCTATGTCTCTGAAAGTGAATCAATCGTGAGTACAGGGGCAAAAACGCAGCAGTGATAGGATTGGAGAGTTTTGGTGAGCAAATGAAGACCCTTTGAAGTCATATTGCATGGTACCCATTCCACGGGTCTCAACTCTCCAGGTTTAAGGGATTCTTCCTTCAGCTAAAACATGCATGTGGAACCCAGAGTATGATCAACCGTGTGATCGGGAGACGTGTTGAAATATGTCTCAGTTCTCGTCCCCTGGTACTCGGGTGCAACATTCCAGATGCTTTACTAACACTCTCCCGACTTGGAGAGTCAGTGCCTTTAACCTCCTGTTTGGCCCAGTTTGCAAATTCCGCGGAAGATGAACAGGAATAGGGAGAACCAATGAGAGACTAGCTGGAGGTGTCTGGACGGGAAAATTTAACTCTCATTTCCCACCAGGAAGAGGAATTAACCAAAGGCTCAGCGTGCCATGCCGGAACCAGATTAGGGCCTGAAGCAATCCTGCGGTGTTGCGGCCAGCTCACAAGAAAGCGAGTTGAAGAAAGGAGCTCAGGGGCACTGTAATTCACAAACCTGCAGAGTTATAAATGACAGCTATCATCCAAAAATATACTGAAGTAAGGCTGCCAAGAGGACTTGAAAGCCGGGCAGAATTGCAGGAAACCGATTTCAGGAGGTAGACTGGAATTGCATTTAAAGCATAGGAAAAGAGGCAGAAGGTCGACAATGATGCACTTGGCCAAAAAGGGCGTATGCGTTTTTTCCTGAATATATTCAGGAAAAAACGCATACGCCCTTTTTGGCCAACCAAGCATGCTTGCAAAGGAAATCTGCACTACAATGAAGTCTCACTCCCCCAACCCCGTCAAAAGGGCCATCTGAAAAAAGTGTAAAATCCAGAAAGGCAGGACAGGCCATGGAGAACTGGGAGCCTTGTTATGCTGATGGGCGGGATGTAAATTGCCAACAGCCACTCCGGAGAAGTGTATGGTGTTTCCTGAAACATCTAAAAAACAAAGCAACAGAGCCTAGGGCACTTCCACTTATGGTCCTGTAGCTTAGGGAAATTAAAATCAAAAAGACACAGCCACCCCAAAGTTTGGGATGGCTCTGTTTACAAGAAACTCGTTTACGGTACAAGTTCAATATCGCATAAAGCGAAAAATGGATAAAGAAGTTGTGGTACTTACGTACAATGCAATATCACTCAGCAATGACATCTATGTCATCAGGCCCATAGCAGCATAATGAGTGGATTCAGGTATGATGATTCTAACTGAAATAAGTCACACAGAAAAAGAAACATCATAAGATATCACTAATACACGGAATGTAAACTTGGCTACACAGGAACTGAATTTCAAAACAGAACATGGTCCCAAATTTAGAAAACCAACTTATGCTTGCTTAAGGGGAAAGGTGAGTTGGGGTGCTGCATAAAACCAGAGATTGAAATGAGCACAGATAAAGTTCCTTAAGCCAAATATGTAATAGACAAGAGCTACTCCTTGCTCAACGAAATGGACTCAAAACCCCATATTAAACGCCTAATAATGTACCTGACTAGTAAGTATCTTAAAACCTATGGATTGCTATGTCTCTGAAAGTGAATCAATCGTGAGTACAGGGGCAAAAACGCAGCAGTGATAGGATTGGAGAGTTTTGGTGAGCAAATGAAGACCCTTTGAAGTCATATTGCATGGTACCCATTCCACGGGTCTCAACTCTCCAGGTTTAAGGGATTCTTCCTTCAGCTAAAACATGCATGTGGAACCCAGAGTATGATCAACCGTGTGATCGGGAGACGTGTTGAAATATGTCTCAGTTCTCGTCCCCTGGTACTCGGGTGCAACATTCCAGATGCTTTACTAACACTCTCCCGACTTGGAGAGTCAGTGCCTTTAACCTCCTGTTTGGCCCAGTTTGCAAATTCCGCGGAAGATGAACAGGAATAGGGAGAACCAATGAGAGACTAGCTGGAGGTGTCTGGACGGGAAAATTTAACTCTCATTTCCCACCAGGAAGAGGAATTAACCAAAGGCTCAGCGTGCCATGCCGGAACCAGATTAGGGCCTGAAGCAATCCTGCGGTGTTGCGGCCAGCTCACAAGAAAGCGAGTTGAAGAAAGGAGCTCAGGGGCACTGTAATTCACAAACCTGCAGAGTTATAAATGACAGCTATCATCCAAAAATATACTGAAGTAAGGCTGCCAAGAGGACTTGAAAGCCGGGCAGAATTGCAGGAAACCGATTTCAGGAGGTAGACTGGAATTGCATTTAAAGCATAGGAAAAGAGGCAGAAGGTCGACAATGATGCACTTGGCCAAAAAGGGCGTATGCGTTTTTTCCTGAATATATTCAGGAAAAAACGCATACGCCCTTTTTGGCCAACCAAGCAAGCTTGCAAAGGAAATCTGCACTACAATGAAGTCTCACTTCCCACCCGTCAAAAGGGCCATCTGAAAAAAGTGTAAAATCCAGAAAGGCAGGACAGGCCATGGAGAACTGGGAGCCTTGTTATGCTGATGGGCGGGATGTAACTTGCCAACAGCCACTCGGGAGAAGTGTATGGTGTTTCCTGAAACATCTAAAAAACAAAGCAACAGAGCCTAGGGCACTTCCACTTATGGTCCTATAGCTTAGGGAAATTAAAATCAAAAAGACACAGCCACCCCAAAGTTTGGGATGGCTCTGTTTACAAGAAACTCGTTTACGGTACAAGTTCAATATCGCATAAAGCGAAAAATGGATAAAGAAGTTGTGGTACTTACGTACAATGCAATATCACTCAGCAATGACATCTATGTCATCAGGCCCATAGCAGCATAATGAGTGGATTCAGGTATGATGATTCTAACTGAAATAAGTCACACAGAAAAAGAAACATCATAAGATATCACTAATACACGGAATGTAAACTTGGCTACACAGGAACTGGATTTCAAAACAGAACATGGTCCCAAATTTAGAAAACCAACTTATGCTTGCTTAAGGGGAAAGGTGAGTTGGGGTGCTGCATAAAACCAGAGATTGAAATGAGCACAGATAAAGTTCCTTAAGCCAAATATGTAATAGACAAGAGCTACTCCTTGCTCAACGAAATGGACTCAAAACCCCATATTAAACGCCTAATAATGTACCTGACTACTAAGTATCTTAAAACCTATGGATTGCTATGTCTCTGAAAGTGAATCAATCGTGAGTACAGGGGCAAAAACGCAGCAGTGATAGGATTGGAGAGTTTTGGTGAGCAAATGAAGACCCTTTGAAGTCATATTGCATGGTACCCATTCCACGGGTCTCAACTCTCCAGGTTTAAGGGATTCTTCCTTCAGCTAAAACTTGCATGTGGAACCCAGAGTATGATCAACCGTGTGATCGGGAGACGTGTTGAAATATGTCTCAGTTCTCGTCCCCTGGTACTCGGGTGCAACATTCCAGATGCTTTACTAACACTCTCCCGACTTGGAGAGTCAGTGCCTTTAACCTCCTGTTTGGCCCAGTTTGCAAATTCCACGGAAGATGAACAGGAATAGGGAGAACCAATGAGAGACTAGCTGGAGGTGTCTGGACGGGAAAATTTAACTCTCATTTCCCACCAGGAAGAGGAATTAACCAAAGGCTCAGCGTGCCATGCCGGAACCAGATTAGGGCCTGAAGCAATCCTGCGGTGTTGCGGCCAGCTCACAAGAAAGCGAGTTGAAGAAAGGAGCTCAGGGGCACTGTAATTCACAAACCTGCAGAGTTATAAATGACAGCTATCATCCAAAAATATACTGAAGTAAAGCTGCCAAGAGGACTTGAAAGCCAGGCAGAATTGCAGGAAACCGATTTCAGGAGGTAGACTGGAATTGCATTTAAAGCATAGGAAAAGAGGCAGAAGGTCGACAATGATGCACTTGGCCAAAAAGGGCGTATGCGTTTTTTCCTGAATATATTCAGGAAAAAACGCATATGCCCTTTTTGGCCAACCAAGCAAGCTTGCAAAGGAAATCTGCACTACAATGAAGTCTCACTTCCCCCCCGTCAAAAGGGCCATCTGAAAAAAGTGTAAAATCCAGAAAGGCAGGACAGGCCATGGAGAACTGGGAGCCTTGTTATGCTGATGGGCGGGATGTAAATTGCCAACAGCCACTCCGGAGAAGTGTATGGTGTTTCCTGAAACATCTAAAAAACAAAGCAACAGAGCCTAGGGCACTTCCACTTATGGTCCTATAGCTTAGGGAAATTAAAATCAAAAAGACACAGCCACCCCAAAGTTTGGGATGGCTCTGTTTACAAGAAACTCGTTTACGGTACAAGTTCAATATCGCATAAAGTGAAAAATGGATAAAGAAGTTGTGGTAATTACGTACAATGCAATATCACTCAGCAATGACATCTATGTCATCAGGCCCATAGCAGCATAATGAGTGGATTCAGGTATGATGATTCTAACTGAAATAAGTCACACAGAAAAAGAAACATCATAAGATATCACTAATACACGGAATGTAAACTTGGCTACACAGGAACTGAATTTCAAAACAGAACATGGTCCCAAATTTAGAAAATCAACTTATGCTTGCTTAAGGGGAAAGGTGAGTTGGGGTGCTGCATAAAACCAGAGATTGAAATGAGCACAGATAAAGTTCCTTAAGCCAAATATGTAATAGACAAGAGCTACTCCTTGCTCAACGAAATGGACTCAAAACCCCATATTAAACGCCTAATAATGTACCTGACTAGTAAGTATCTTAAAACCTATGGATTGCTATGTCTCTGAAAGTGAATCAATCGTGAGTACAGGGGCAAAAACGCAGCAGTGATAGGATTGGAGAGTTTTGGTGAGCAAATGAAGACCCTTTGAAGTCATATTGCATGGTACCCATTCCACGGGTCTCAACTCTCCAGGTTTAAGGGATTCTTCCTTCAGCTAAAACATGCATGTGGAACCCAGAGTATGATCAACCGTGTGATCGGGAGACGTGTTGAAATATGTCTCAGTTCTCGTCCCCTGGTACTCGGGTGCAACATTCCAGATGCTTTACTAACACTCTCCCGACTTGGAGAGTCAGTGCCTTTAACCTCCTGTTTGGCCCAGTTTGCAAATTCCGCGGAAGATGAACAGGAATAGGGAGAACCAATGAGAGACTAGCTGGAGGTGTCTGGACGGGAAAATTTAACTCTCATTTCCCACCAGGAAGAGGAATTAACCAAAGGCTCAGTGTGCCATGCCGGAACCAGATTAGGGCCTGAAGCAATCCTGCGGTGTTGCGGCCAGCTCACAAGAAAGCGAGTTGAAGAAAGGAGCTCAGGGGCACTGTAATTCACAAACCTGCAGAGTTATAAATGACAGCTATCATCCAAAAATATACTGAAGTAAGGCTGCCAAGAGGACTTGAAAGCCGGGCAGAATTGCAGGAAACCGATTTCAGGAGGTAGACTGGAATTGCATTTAAAGCATAGGAAAAGAGGCAGAAGGTCGACAATGATGCACTTGGCCAAAAAGGGCGTATGCGTTTTTTCCTGAATATATTCAGGAAAAAACGCATACGCCCTTTTTGGCCAACCAAGCAAGCTTGCAAAGGAAATCTGCACTACAATGAAGTCTCACTTCCCCCCCGTCAAAAGGGCCATCTGAAAAAAGTGTAAAATCCAGAAAGGCAGGACAGGCCATGGAGAACTGGGAGCCTTGTTATGCTGATGGGCGGGATGTAAATTGCCAACAGCCACTCCGGAGAAGTGTATGGTGTTTCCTGAAACATCTAAAAAACAAAGCAACAGAGCCTAGGGCACTTCCACTTATGGTCCTGTAGCTTAGGGAAATTAAAATCAAAAAGACACAGCCACCCCAAAGTTTGGGATGGCTCTGTTTACAAGAAACTCGTTTACGGTACAAGTTCAATATCGCATAAAGCGAAAAATGGATAAAGAAGTTGTGGTACTTACGTACAATGCAATATCACTCAGCAATGACATCTATGTCATCAGGCTCATAGCAGCATAATGAGTGGATTCAGGTATGATGATTCTAACTGAAATAAGTCACACAGAAAAAGAAACATCATAAGATATCACTAATACACGGAATGTAAACTTGGCTACACAGGAACTGAATTTCAAAACAGAACATGGTCCCAAATTTAGAAAACCAACTTATGCTTGCTTAAGGGGAAAGGTGAGTTGGGGTGCTGCAAAAAACCAGAGATTGAAATGAGCACAGATAAAGTTCCTTAAGCCAAATATGTAATAGACAAGAGCTACTCCTTGCTCAACGAAATGGACTCAAAACCCCATATTAAACGCCTAATAATGTACCTGACTAGTAAGTATCTTAAAACCTATGGATTGCTATGTCTCTGAAAGTGAATCAATCGTGAGTACAGGGGCAAAAACGCAGCAGTGATAGGATTGGAGAGTTTTGGTGAGCAAATGAAGACCCTTTGAAGTCATATTGCATGGTACCCATTCCACGGGTCTCAACTCTCCAGGTTTAAGGAATTCTTCCTTCAGCTAAAACATGCATGTGGAACCCAGAGTATGATCAACCGTGTGATTGGGAGACGTGTTGAAATATGTCTCAGTTCTCGTCCCCTGGTACTCGGGTGCAACATTCCAGATGCTTTACTAACACTCTCCCGACTTGGAGAGTCAGTGCCTTTAACCTCCTGTTTGGCCCAGTTTGCAAATTCCGCGGAAGATGAACAGGAATAGGGAGAACCAATGAGAGACTAGCTGGAGGTGTCTGGACGGGAAAATTTAACTCTCATTTCCCACCAGGAAGAGGAATTAACCAAAGGCTCAGCGTGCCATGCCGGAACCAGTTTAGGGCCTGAAGCAATCCTGCGGTGTTGCGGCCAGCTCACAAGAAAGCGAGTTGAAGAAAGGAGCTCAGGGGCACTGTAATTCACAAACCTTCAGAGTTATAAATGACAGCTATCATCCAAAAATATACTGAAGTAAGGCTGCCAAGAGGACTTGAAAGCCGGGCAGAATTGCAGGAAACCGATTTCAGGAGGGAGACTGGAATTGCATTTAAAGCATAGGAAAAGAGGCAGAAGGTCGACAATGATGCACTTGGCCAAAAAGGGCGTATGCGTTTTTTCCTGAATATATTCAGGAAAAAACGCATACGCCCTTTTTGGTCAACCAAGCAATCTTGCAAAGGAAATCTGCACTACAATGAAGTCTCCCTTCCCCCCCCGTCAAAAGGGCCATCTGAAAAAAGTGTAAAATCCAGAAAGGCAGGACAGGCCATGGAGAACTGGGAGCCTTGTTATGCTGATGGGCGGGATGTAAATTGCCAACAGCCACTCGGGAGAAGTGTATGGTGTTTCCTGAAACATCTAAAAAACAAAGCAACAGAGCCTAGGGCACTTCCACTTATGGTCCTATAGCTTAGGGAAATTAAAATCAAAAAGACACAGCCACCCCAAAGTTTGGGATGGCTCTGTTTACAAGAAACTCGTTTACGGTACAAGTTCAATATCGCATAAAGCGAAAAATGGATAAAGAAGTTGTGGTACTTACGTACAATGCAATATCACTCAGCAATGACATCTATGTCATCAGGCCCATAGCAGCATAATGAGTGGATTCAGGTATGATGATTCTAACTGAAATAAGTCACACAGAAAAAGAAACATCATAAGATATCACTAATACACGGAATGTAAACTTGGCTACACAGGAACTGAATTTCAAAACAGAACATGGTCCCAAATTTAGAAAATCAACTTATGCTTGCTTAAGGGGAAAGGTGAGTTGGGGTGCTGCATAAAACCAGAGATTGAAATGAGCACAGATAAAGTTCCTTAAGCCAAATATGTAATAGACAAGAGCTACTCCTTGCTCAACGAAATGGACTCAAAACCCCATATTAAACGCCTAATAATGTACCTGACTAGTAAGTATCTTAAAACCTATGGATTGCTATGTCTCTGAAAGTGAATCAATCGTGAGTACAGGGGCAAAAACGCAGCAGTGATAGGATTGGAGAGTTTTGGTGAGCAAATGAAGACCCTTTGAAGTCATATTGCATGGTACCCATTCCACGGGTCTCAACTCTCCAGGTTTAAGGGATTCTTCCTTCAGCTAAAACATGCATGTGGAACCCAGAGTATGATCAACCGTGTGATCGGGAGACGTGTTGAAATATGTCTCAGTTCTCGTCCCCTGGTACTCGGGTGCAACATTCCAGATGCTTTACTAACACTCTCCCGACTTGGAGAGTCAGTGCCTTTAACCTCCTGTTTGGCCCAGTTTGCAAATTCCGCGGAAGATGAACAGGAATAGGGAGAACCAATGAGAGACTAGCTGGAGGTGTCTGGACGGGAAAATTTAACTCTCATTTCCCACCAGGAAGAGGAATTAACCAAAGGCTCAGCGTGCCATGCCGGAACCAGATTAGGGCCTGAAGCAATCCTGCGGTGTTGCGGCCAGCTCACAAGAAAGCGAGTTGAAGAAAGGAGCTCAGGGGCACTGTAATTCACAAACCTGCAGAGTTATAAATGACAGCTATCATCCAAAAGTATACTGAAGTAAGGCTGCCAAGAGGACTTGAAAGCCGGGCAGAATTGCAGGAAACCGATTTCAGGAGGTAGACTGGAATTGCATTTAAAGCATAGGAAAAGAGGCAGAAGGTCGACAATGATGCACTTGGCCAAAAAGGGCGTATGCGTTTTTTCCTGAATATATTCAGGAAAAAACGCATACGCCCTTTTTGGCCAACCAAGCAAGCTTGCAAAGGAAATCTGCACTACAATGAAGTCTCACTTCCCCCCCGTCAAAAGGGCCATCTGAAAAAAGTGTAAAATCCAGAAAGGCAGGACAGGCCATGGAGAACTGGGAGCCTTGTTATGCTGATGGGCGGGATGTAAATTGCCAACAGCCACTCCGGAGAAGTGTATGGTGTTTCCTGAAACATCTAAAAAACAAAGCAACAGAGCCTAGGGCACTTCCACTTATGGTCCTGTAGCTTAGGGAAATTAAAATCAAAAAGACACAGCCACCCCAAAGTTTGGGATGGCTCTGTTTACAAGAAACTCGTTTACGGTACAAGTTCAATATCGCATAAAGCGAAAAATGGATAAAGAAGTTCTGGTACTTACGTACAATGCAATATCACTCAGCAATGACATCTATGTCATCAGGCCCATAGCAGCATAATGAGTGGATTCAGGTATGATGATTCTAACTGAAATAAGTCACACAGAAAAAGAAACATCATAAGATATCACTAATACACGGAATGTAAACTTGGCTACACAGGAACTGAATTTCAAAACAGAACATGGTCCCAAATTTAGAAAACCAACTTATGCTTGCTTAAGGGGAAAGGTGAGTTGGGGTGCTGCATAAAACCAGAGATTGAAATGAGCACAGATAAAGTTCCTTAAGCCAAATATGTAATAGACAAGAGCTACTCCTTGCTCAACGAAATGGACTCAAAACCCCATATTAAACGCCTAATAATGTACCTGACTACTAAGTATCTTAAAACCTATGGATTGCTATGTCTCTGAAAGTGAATCAATCGTGAGTACAGGGGCAAAAACGCAGCAGTGATAGGATTGGAGAGTTTTGGTGAGCAAATGAAGACCCTTTGAAGTCATATTGCATGGTACCCATTCCACGGGTCTCAACTCTCCAGGTTTAAGGGATTCTTCCTTCAGCTAAAACATGCATGTGGAACCCAGAGTATGATCAACCGTGTGATCGGGAGACGTGTTGAAATATGTCTCAGTTCTCGTCCCCTGGTACTCGGGTGCAACATTCCAGATGCTTTACTAACACTCTCCCGACTTGGAGAGTCAGTGCCTTTAACCTCCTGTTTGGCCCAGTTTGCAAATTCCGCGGAAGATGAACAGGAATAGGGAGAACCAATGAGAGACTAGCTGGAGGTGTCTGGACGGGAAAATTTAACTCTCATTTCCCACCAGGAAGAGGAATTAACCAAAGGCTCAGCGTGCCATACCGGAACCAGATTAGGGCCTGAAGCAATCCTGCGGTGTTGCGGCCAGCTCACAAGAAAGTGAGTTGAAGAAAGGAGCTCAGGGGCACTGTAATTCACAAACCTGCAGAGTTATAAATGACAGCTATCATCCAAAAATATACTGAAGTAAGGCTGCCAAGAGGACTTGAAAGCCGGGCAGAATTGCAGGAAACCGATTTCAGGAGGTAGACTGGAATTGCATTTAAAGCATAGGAAAAGAGGCAGAAGGTCGACAATGATGCACTTGGCCAAAAAGGGCGTATGCGTTTTTTCCTGAATATATTCAGGAAAAAACGCATACGCCCTTTTTGGCCAACCAAGCAAGCTTGCAAAGGAAATCTGCACTACAATGAAGTCTCACTACCCCCCGCCCCCGTCAAAAGGGCCATCTGAAAAAAGTGTAAAATCCAGAAAGGCAGGACAGGCCATGGAGAACTGGGAGCCTTGTTATGCTGATGGGCGGGATGTAAATTGCCAACAGCCACTCGGGAGAAGTGTATGGTGTTTCCTGAAACATCTAAAAAACAAAGCAACAGAGCCTAGGGCACTTCCACTTATGGTCCTATAGCTTAGGGAAATTAAAATCAAAAAGACACAGCCACCCCAAAGTTTGGGATGGCTCTGTTTACAAGAAACTCGTTTACGGTACAAGTTCAATATCGCATAAAGCGAAAAATGGATAAAGAAGTTGTGGTAATTACGTACAATGCAATATCACTCAGCAATGACATCTATGTCATCAGGCCCATAGCAGCATAATGAGTGGATTCAGGTATGATGATTCTAACTGAAATAAGTCACACAGAAAAAGAAACATCATAAGATATCACTAATACACGGAATGTAAACTTGGCTACACAGGAACTGAATTTCAAAACAGAACATGGTCCCAAATTTAGAAAACCAACTTATGCTTGCTTAAGGGGAAAGGTGAGTTGGGGTGCTGCATAAAACCAGAGATTGAAATGAGCACAGATAAAGTTCCTTAAGCCAAATATGTAATAGACAAGAGCTACTCCTTGCTCAACGAAATGGACTCAAAACCCCATATTAAACGCCTAATAATGTACCTGACTAGTAAGTATCTTAAAACCTATGGATTGCTATGTCTCTGAAAGTGAATCAATCGTGAGTACAGGGGCAAAAACGCAGCAGTGATAGGATTGGAGAGTTTTGGTGAGCAAATGAAGACCCTTTGAAGTCATATTGCATGGTACCCATTCCACGGGTCTCAACTCTCCAGGTTTAAGGGATTCTTCCTTCAGCTAAAACATGCATGTGGAACCCAGAGTATGATCAACCGTGTGATCGGGAGACGTGTTGAAATATGTCTCAGTTCTCGTCCCCTGGTACTCGGGTGCAACATTCCAGATGCTTTACTAACACTCTCCCGACTTGGAGAGTCAGTGCCTTTAACCTCCTGTTTGGCCCAGTTTGCAAATTCCACGGAAGATGAACAGGAATAGGGAGAACCAATGAGAGACTAGCTGGAGGTGTCTGGACGGGAAAATTTAACTCTCATTTCCCACCAGGAAGAGGAATTAACCAAAGGCTCAGCGTGCCATGCCGGAACCAGATTAGGGCCTGAAGCAATCCTGCGGTGTTGCGGCCAGCTCACAAGAAAGCGAGATGAAGAAAGGAGCTCAGGGGCACTGTAATTCACAAACCTTCAGAGTTATAAATGACAGCTATCATCCAAAAATATACTGAAGTAAGGCTGCCAAGAGCACTTGAAAGCCGGGCAGAATTGCAGGAAACCGATTTCAGGAGGTAGACTGGAATTGCATTTAAAGCATAGGAAAAGAGGCAGAAGGTCGACAATGATGCACTTGGCCAAAAAGGGCGTATGTGTTTTTTCCTGAATATATTCAGGAAAAAACGCATGCGCCCTTTTTGGCCAACCAAGCAAGCTTGCAAAGGAAATCTGCACTACAATGAAGTCTCACTTCCCCCCCGTCAAAAGGGCCATCTGAAAAAAGTGTAAAATCCAGAAAGGCAGGACAGGCCATGGAGAACTGGGAGCCTTGTTATGCTGATGGGCGGGATGTAAATTGCCAACAGCCACTCGGGAGAAGTGTATGGTGTTTCCTGAAACATCTAAAAAACAAAGCAACAGAGCCTAGGGCACTTCCACTTATGGTCCTATAGCTTAGGGAAATTAAAATCAAAAAGACACAGCCACCCCAAAGTTTGGGATGGCTCTGTTTACAAGAAACTCGTTTACGGTACAAGTTCAATATCGCATAAAGCGAAAAATGGATAAAGAAGTTGTGGTACTTACGTACAATGCAATATCACTCAGCAATGACATCTATGTCATCAGGTCCATAGCAGCATAATGAGTGGATTCAGGTATGATGATTCTAACTGAAATAAGTCACACAGAAAAAGAAACATCATAAGATATCACTAATACACGGAATGTAAACTTGGCTACACAGGAACTGAATTTCAAAACAGAACATGGTCCCAAATTTAGAAAATCAACTTATGCTTGCTTAAGGGGAAAGGTGAGTTGGGGTGCTGCATAAAACCAGAGATTGAAATGAGCACAGATAAAGTTCCTTAAGCCAAATATGTAATAGACAAGAGCTACTCCTTGCTCAACGAAATGGACTCAAAACCCCATATTAAACGCCTAATAATGTACCTGACTAGTAAGTATCTTAAAACCTATGGATTGCTATGTCTCTGAAAGTGAATCAATCGTGAGTACAGGGGCAAAAACGCAGCAGTGATAGGATTGGAGAGTTTTGGTGAGCAAATGAAGACCCTTTGAAGTCATATTGCATGGTACCCATTCCACGGGTCTCAACTCTCCAGGTTTAAGGGATTCTTCCTTCAGCTAAAACATGCATGTGGAACCCAGAGTATGATCAACCGTGTTATCGGGAGACGTGTTGAAATATGTCTCAGTTCTCGTCCCCTGGTACTCGGGTGCAACATTCCAGATGCTTTACTAACACTCTCCCGACTTGGAGAGTCAGTGCCTTTAACCTCCTGTTTGGCCCAGTTTGCAAATTCCACGGAAGATGAACAGGAATAGGGAGAACCAATGAGAGACTAGCTGGAGGTGTCTGGACGGGAAAATTTAACTCTCATTTCCCACCAGGAAGAGGAATTAACCAAAGGCTCAGCGTGCCATGCCGGAACCAGATTAGGGCCTGAAGCAATCCTGCGGTGTTGCGGCCAGCTCACAAGAAAGCGAGTTGAAGAAAGGAGCTCAGGGGCACTGTAATTCACAAACCTGCAGAGTTATAAATGACAGCTATCATCCAAAAATATACTGAAGTAAGGCTGCCAAGAGGACTTGAAAGCCGGGCAGAATTGCAGGAAACCGATTTCAGGAGGTAGACTGGAATTGCATTTAAAGCATAGGAAAAGAGGCAGAAGGTCGACAATGATGCACTTGGCCAAAAAGGGCGTATGCGTTTTTTCCTGAATATATTCAGGAAAAAACGCATACGCCCTTTTTGGCCAACCAAGCAAGCTTGCAAAGGAAATCTGCACTACAATGAAGTCTCACTTCCCCCCCGTCAAAAGGGCCATCTGAAAAAAGTGTAAAATCCAGAAAGGCAGGACAGGCCATGGAGAACTGGGAGCCTTGTTATGCTGATGGGCGGGATGTAACTTGCCAACAGCCACTCGGGAGAAGTGTATGGTGTTTCCTGAAACATCTAAAAAACAAAGCAACAGAGCCTAGGGCACTTCCACTTATGGTCCTATAGCTTAGGGAAATTAAAATCAAAAAGACACAGCCACCCCAAAGTTTGGGATGGCTCTGTTTACAAGAAACTCGTTTACGGTACAAGTTCAATATCGCATAAAGCGAAAAATGGATAAAGAAGTTGTGGTACTTACGTACAATGCAATATCACTCAGCAATGACATCTATGTCATCAGGCCCATAGCAGCATAATGAGTGGATTCAGGTATGATGATTCTAACTGAAATAAGTCACACAGAAAAAGAAACATCATAAGATATCACTAATACACGGAATGTAAACTTGGCTACACAGGAACTGGATTTCAAAACAGAACATGGTCCCAAATTTAGAAAACCAACTTATGCTTGCTTAAGGGGAAAGGTGAGTTGGGGTGCTGCATAAAACCAGAGATTGAAATGAGCACAGATAAAGTTCCTTAAGCCAAATATGTAATAGACAAGAGCTACTCCTTGCTCAACGAAATGGACTCAAAACCCCATATTAAACGCCTAATAATGTACCTGACTAGTAAGTATCTTAAAACCTATGGATTGCTATGTCTCTGAAAGTGAATCAATCGTGAGTACAGGGGCAAAAACGCAGCAGTGATAGGATTGGAGAGTTTTGGTGAGCAAATGAAGACCCTTTGAAGTCATATTGCATGGTACCCATTCCACGGGTCTCAACTCTCCAGGTTTAAGGGATTCTTCCTTCAGCTAAAACATGCATGTGGAACCCAGAGTATGATCAACTGTGTTATCGGGAGACGTGTTGAAATATGTCTCAGTTCTCGTCCCCTGGTACTCGGGTGCAACAATCCAGATGCTTTACTAACACTCTCCCGACTTGGAGAGTCAGTGCCTTTAACCTCCTGTTTGGCCCAGTTTGCAAATTCCACGGAAGATGAACAGGAATAGGGAGAACCAATGAGAGACTAGCTGGAGGTGTCTGGACGGGAAAATTTAACTCTCATTTCCCACCAGGAAGAGGAATTAACCAAAGGCTCAGCGTGCCATGCCGGAACTAGATTAGGGCCTGAAGCAATCCTGCGGTGTTGCGGCCAGCTCACAAGAAAGCGAGTTGAAGAAAGGAGCTCAGAGGCACTGTAATTCACAAACCTGCAGAGTTATAAATGACAGCTATCATCCAAAAATATACTGAAGTAAGGCTGCCAAGAGGACTTGAAAGCCGGGCAGAATTGCAGGAAACCGATTTCAGGAGGTTGACTGGAATTGCATTTAAAGCATAGGAAAAGAGGCAGAAGGTCGACAATGATGCACTTGGCCAAAAAGGGCGTATGAGTTTTTTCCTGAATATATTCAGGAAAAAACGCATACGCCCTTTTTGGCCAACCAAGCAAGCTTGCAAAGGACATCTGCACTACAATGAAGTCTCACTCCCCCCCCCCATCAAAAGGGCCATCTGAAAAAAGTGTAAAATCCAGAAAGGCAGGACAGGCCATGGAGAACTGGGAGCCTTGTTATGCTGATGGGCGGGATGTAAATTGCCAACAGCCACTCGGGAGAAGTGTATGGTGTTTTCTGAAACATCTAAAAAACAAAGCAACAGAGCCTAGGGCACTTCCACTTATGGTCCTATAGCTTAGGGAAATTAAAATCAAAAAGACACAGCCACCCCAAAGTTTGGGATGGCTCTGTTTACAAGAAACTCGTTTACGGTACAAGTTCAATATCGCATAAAGCGAAAAATGGATAAAGAAGTTGTGGTACTTACGTACAATGCAATATCACTCAGCAATGACATCTATGTCATCAGGCCCATAGCAGCATAATGAGTGGATTCAGGTATGATGATTCTAACTGAAATAAGTCACACAGAAAAAGAAACATCATAAGATATCACTAATACACGGAATGTAAACTTGGCTACACAGGAAATGGATTTCAAAACAGAACATGGTCCCAAATTTAGAAAACCAACTTATGCTTGCTTAAGGGGAAAGGTGAGTTGGGGTGCTGCATAAAACCAGAGATTGAAATGAGCACAGATAAAGTTCCTTAAGCCAAATATGTAATAGACAAGAGCTACTCCTTGCTCAACGAAATGGACTCAAAACCCCATATTAAATGCCTAATAATGTACCTGACTACTAAGTATCTTAAAACCTATGGATTGCTATGTCTCTGAAAGTGAATCAATCGTGAGTACAGGGGCAAAAACGCAGCAGTGATAGGATTGGAGAGTTTTGGTGAGCAAATGAAGACCCTTTGAAGTCATATTGCATGGTACCCATTCCACGGGTCTCAACTCTCCAGGTTTAAGGGATTCTTCCTTCAGCTAAAACATGCATGTGGAACCCAGAGTATGATCAACTGTGTTATCGGGAGACGTGTTGAAATATGTCTCAGTTCTCGTCCCCTGGTACTCGGGTGCAACATTCCAGATGCTTTACTAACACTCTCCCGACTTGGAGAGTCAGTGCCTTTAACCTCCTGTTTGGCCCAGTTTGCAAATTCCGCGGAAGATGAACAGGAATAGGGAGAACCAATGAGAGACTAGCTGGAGGTGTCTGGACGGGAAAATTTAACTCTCATTTCCCACCAGGAAGAGGAATTAACCAAAGGCTCAGCGTGCCATACCGGAACCAGATTAGGGCCTGAAGCAATCCTGCGGTGTTGCGGCCAGCTCACAAGAAAGCGAGTTGAAGAAAGGAGCTCAGGGGCACTGTAATTCACAAACCTGCAGAGTTATAAATGACAGCTATCATCCAAAAATATACTGAAGTAAGGCTGCCAAGAGGACTTGAAAGCCGGGCAGAATTGCAGGAAACCGATTTCAGGAGGTAGACTGGAATTGCATTTAAAGCATAGGAAAAGAGGCAGAAGGTCGACAATGATGCACTTGGCCAAAAAGGGCGTATGCGTTTTTTCCTGAATATATTCAGGAAAAAACGCATACGCCCTTTTTGGCCAACCAAGCAAGCTTGCAAAGGAAATCTGCACTACAATGAAGTCTCACTCCCCCCCGCCCCCGTCAAAAGGGCCATCTGAAAAAAGTGTAAAATCCAGAAAGGCAGGACAGGCCATGGAGAACTGGGAGCCTTGTTATGCTGATGGGCGGGATGTAAATTGCCAACAGCCACTCGGGAGAAGTGTATGGTGTTTCCTGAAACATCTAAAAAACAAAGCAACAGAGCCTAGGGCACTTCCACTTATGGTCCTATAGCTTAGGGAAATTAAAATCAAAAAGACACAGCCACCCCAAAGTTTGGGATGGCTCTGTTTACAAGAAACTCGTTTACGGTACAAGTTCAATATCGCATAAAGCGAAAAATGGATAAAGAAGTTGTGGTAATTACGTACAATGCAATATCACTCAGCAATGACATCTATGTCATCAGGCCCATAGCAGCATAATGAGTGGATTCAGGTATGATGATTCTAACTGAAATAAGTCACACAGAAAAAGAAACATCATAAGATATCACTAATACACGGAATGTAAACTTGGCTACACAGGAACTGAATTTCAAAACAGAACATGGTCCCAAATTTAGAAAATCAACTTATGCTTGCTTAAGGGGAAAGGTGAGTTGGGGTGCTGCATAAAACCAGAGATTGAAATGAGCACAGATAAAGTTCCTTAAGCCAAATATGTAATAGACAAGAGCTACTCCTTGCTCAACGAAATGGACTCAAAACCCCATATTAAACGCCTAATAATGTACCTGACTAGTAAGTATCTTAAAACCTATGGATTGCTATGTCTCTGAAAGTGAATCAATCGTGAGTACAGGGGCAAAAACGCAGCAGTGATAGGATTGGAGAGTTTTGGTGAGCAAATGAAGACCCTTTGAAGTCATATTGCATGGTACCCATTCCACGGGTCTCAACTCTCCAGGTTTAAGGGATTCTTCCTTCAGCTAAAACATGCATGTGGAACCCAGAGTATGATCAACCGTGTGATCGGGAGACATGTTGAAATATGTCTCAGTTCTCGTCCCCTGGTACTCGGGTGCAACATTCCAGATGCTTTACTAACACTCTCCCGACTTGGAGAGTCAGTGCCTTTAACCTCCTGTTTGGCCCAGTTTGCAAATTCCACGGAAGATGAACAGGAATAGGGAGAACCAATGAGAGACTAGCTGGAGGTGTCTGGACGGGAAAATTTAACTCTCATTTCCCACCAGGAAGAGGAATTAACCAAAGGCTCAGCGTGCCATGCCGGAACCAGATTAGGGCCTGAAGCAATCCTGCGGTGTTGCGGCCAGCTCACAAGAAAGCGAGATGAAGAAAGGAGCTCAGGGGCACTGTAATTCACAAACCTTCAGAGTTATAAATGACAGCTATCATCCAAAAATATACTGAAGTAAGGCTGCCAAGAGCACTTGAAAGCCGGGCAGAATTGCAGGAAACCGATTTCAGGAGGTAGACTGGAATTGCATTTAAAGCATAGGAAAAGAGGCAGAAGGTCGACAATGATGCACTTGGCCAAAAAGGGCGTATGTGTTTTTTCCTGAATATATTCAGGAAAAAACGCATGCGCCCTTTTTGGCCAACCAAGCAAGCTTGCAAAGGAAATCTGCACTACAATGAAGTCTCACTTCCCCCCCGTCAAAAGGGCCATCTGAAAAAAGTGTAAAATCCAGAAAGGCAGGACAGGCCATGGAGAACTGGGAGCCTTGTTATGCTGATGGGCGGGATGTAAATTGCCAACAGCCACTCGGGAGAAGTGTATGGTGTTTCCTGAAACATCTAAAAAACAAAGCAACAGAGCCTAGGGCACTTCCACTTATGGTCCTATAGCTTAGGGAAATTAAAATCAAAAAGACACAGCCACCCCAAAGTTTGGGATGGCTCTGTTTACAAGAAACTCGTTTACGGTACAAGTTCAATATCGCATAAAGCGAAAAATGGATAAAGAAGTTGTGGTACTTACGTACAATGCAATATCACTCAGCAATGACATCTATGTCATCAGGTCCATAGCAGCATAATGAGTGGATTCAGGTATGATGATTCTAACTGAAATAAGTCACACAGAAAAAGAAACATCATAAGATATCACTAATACACGGAATGTAAACTTGGCTACACAGGAACTGAATTTCAAAACAGAACATGGTCCCAAATTTAGAAAATCAACTTATGCTTGCTTAAGGGGAAAGGTGAGTTGGGGTGCTGCATAAAACCAGAGATTGAAATGAGCACAGATAAAGTTCCTTAAGCCAAATATGTAATAGACAAGAGCTACTCCTTGCTCAACGAAATGGACTCTAAACCCCATATTAAACGCCTAATAATGTAACTGACTAGTAAGTATCTTAAAACCTATGGATTGCTATGTCTCTGAAAGTGAATCAATCGTGAGTACAGGGGCAAAAACGCAGCAGTGATAGGATTGGAGAGTTTTGGTGAGCAAATGAAGACCCTTTGAAGTCATATTGCATGGTACCCATTCCACGGGTCTCAACTCTCCAGGTTTAAGGGATTCTTCCTTCAGCTAAAACATGCATGTGGAACCCAGAGTATGATCAACCGTGTTATCGGGAGACGTGTTGAAATATGTCTCAGTTCTCGTCCCCTGGTACTCGGGTGCAACATTCCAGATGCTTTACTAACACTCTCCCGACTTGGAGAGTCAGTGCCTTTAACCTCCTGTTTGGCCCAGTTTGCAAATTCCACGGAAGATGAACAGGAATAGGGAGAACCAATGAGAGACTAGCTGGAGGTGTCTGGACGGGAAAATTTAACTCTCATTTCCCACCAGGAAGAGGAATTAACCAAAGGCTCAGCGTGCCATGCCGGAACCAGATTAGGGCCTGAAGCAATCCTGCGGTGTTGCGGCCAGCTCACAAGAAAGCGAGTTGAAGAAAGGAGCTCAGGGGCACTGTAATTCACAAACCTGCAGAGTTATAAATGACAGCTATCATCCAAAAATATACTGAAGTAAGGCTGCCAAGAGGACTTGAAAGCCGGGCAGAATTGCAGGAAACCGATTTCAGGAGGTAGACTGGAATTGCATTTAAAGCATAGGAAAAGAGGCAGAAGGTCGACAATGATGCACTTGGCCAAAAAGGGCGTATGCGTTTTTTCCTGAATATATTCAGGAAAAAACGCATACGCCCTTTTTGGCCAACCAAGCAAGCTTGCAAAGGAAATCTGCACTACAATGAAGTCTCACTTCCCCCCCGTCAAAAGGGCCATCTGAAAAAAGTGTAAAATCCAGAAAGGCAGGACAGGCCATGGAGAACTGGGAGCCTTGTTATGCTGATGGGCGGGATGTAACTTGCCAACAGCCACTCGGGAGAAGTGTATGGTGTTTCCTGAAACATCTAAAAAACAAAGCAACAGAGCCTAGGGCACTTCCACTTATGGTCCTATAGCTTAGGGAAATTAAAATCAAAAAGACACAGCCACCCCAAAGTTTGGGATGGCTCTGTTTACAAGAAACTCGTTTACGGTACAAGTTCAATATCGCATAAAGCGAAAAATGGATAAAGAAGTTGTGGTACTTACGTACAATGCAATATCACTCAGCAATGACATCTATGTCATCAGGCCCATAGCAGCATAATGAGTGGATTCAGGTATGATGATTCTAACTGAAATAAGTCACACAGAAAAAGAAACATCATAAGATATCACTAATACACGGAATGTAAACTTGGCTACACAGGAACTGGATTTCAAAACAGAACATGGTCCCAAATTTAGAAAACCAACTTATGCTTGCTTAAGGGGAAAGGTGAGTTGGGGTGCTGCATAAAACCAGAGATTGAAATGAGCACAGATAAAGTTCCTTAAGCCAAATATGTAATAGACAAGAGCTACTCCTTGCTCAACGAAATGGACTCAAAACCCCATATTAAACGCCTAATAATGTACCTGACTAGTAAGTATCTTAAAACCTATGGATTGCTATGTCTCTGAAAGTGAATCAATCGTGAGTACAGGGGCAAAAACGCAGCAGTGATAGGATTGGAGAGTTTTGGTGAGCAAATGAAGACCCTTTGAAGTCATATTGCATGGTACCCATTCCACGGGTCTCAACTCTCCAGGTTTAAGGGATTCTTCCTTCAGCTAAAACATGCATGTGGAACCCAGAGTATGATCAACTGTGTTATCGGGAGACGTGTTGAAATATGTCTCAGTTCTCGTCCCCTGGTACTCGGGTGCAACAATCCAGATGCTTTACTAACACTCTCCCGACTTGGAGAGTCAGTGCCTTTAACCTCCTGTTTGGCCCAGTTTGCAAATTCCACGGAAGATGAACAGGAATAGGGAGAACCAATGAGAGACTAGCTGGAGGTGTCTGGACGGGAAAATTTAACTCTCATTTCCCACCAGGAAGAGGAATTAACCAAAGGCTCAGCGTGCCATGCCGGAACCAGATTAGGGCCTGAAGCAATCCTGCGGTGTTGCGGCCAGCTCACAAGAAAGCGAGTTGAAGAAAGGAGCTCAGAGGCACTGTAATTCACAAACCTGCAGAGTTATAAATGACAGCTATCATCCAAAAATATACTGAAGTAAGGCTGCCAAGAGGACTTGAAAGCCGGGCAGAATTGCAGGAAACCGATTTCAGGAGGTTGACTGGAATTGCATTTAAAGCATAGGAAAAGAGGCAGAAGGTCGACAATGATGCACTTGGCCAAAAAGGGCGTATGAGTTTTTTCCTGAATATATTCAGGAAAAAACGCATACGCCCTTTTTGGCCAACCAAGCAAGCTTGCAAAGGACATCTGCACTACAATGAAGTCTCACTCCCCCCCCCCATCAAAAGGGCCATCTGAAAAAAGTGTAAAATCCAGAAAGGCAGGACAGGCCATGGAGAACTGGGAGCCTTGTTATGCTGATGGGCGGGATGTAAATTGCCAACAGCCACTCGGGAGAAGTGTATGGTGTTTTCTGAAACATCTAAAAAACAAAGCAACAGAGCCTAGGGCACTTCCACTTATGGTCCTATAGCTTAGGGAAATTAAAATCAAAAAGACACAGCCACCCCAAAGTTTGGGATGGCTCTGTTTACAAGAAACTCGTTTACGGTACAAGTTCAATATCGCATAAAGCGAAAAATGGATAAAGAAGTTGTGGTACTTACGTACAATGCAATATCACTCAGCAATGACATCTATGTCATCAGGCCCATAGCAGCATAATGAGTGGATTCAGGTATGATGATTCTAACTGAAATAAGTCACACAGAAAAAGAAACATCATAAGATATCACTAATACACGGAATGTAAACTTGGCTACACAGGAACTGGATTTCAAAACAGAACATGGTCCCAAATTTAGAAAACCAACTTATGCTTGCTTAAGGGGAAAGGTGAGTTGGGGTGCTGCATAAAACCAGAGATTGAAATGAGCACAGATAAAGTTCCTTAAGCCAAATATGTAATAGACAAGAGCTACTCCTTGCTCAACGAAATGGACTCAAAACCCCATATTAAATGCCTAATAATGTACCTGACTACTAAGTATCTTAAAACCTATGGATTGCTATGTCTCTGAAAGTGAATCAATCGTGAGTACAGGGGCAAAAACGCAGCAGTGATAGGATTGGAGAGTTTTGGTGAGCAAATGAAGACCCTTTGAAGTCATATTGCATGGTACCCATTCCACGGGTCTCAACTCTCCAGGTTTAAGGGATTCTTCCTTCAGCTAAAACATGCATGTGGAACCCAGAGTATGATCAACTGTGTTATCGGGAGACGTGTTGAAATATGTCTCAGTTCTCGTCCCCTGGTACTCGGGTGCAACAATCCAGATGCTTTACTAACACTCTCCCGACTTGGAGAGTCAGTGCCTTTAACCTCCTGTTTGGCCCAGTTTGCAAATTCCACGGAAGATGAACAGGAATAGGGAGAACCAATGAGAGACTAGCTGGAGGTGTCTGGACGGGAAAATTTAACTCTCATTTCCCACCAGGAAGAGGAATTAACCAAAGGCTCAGCGTGCCATGCCGGAACCAGATTAGGGCCTGAAGCAATCCTGCGGTGTTGCGGCCAGCTCACAAGAAAGCGAGTTGAAGAAAGGAGCTCAGGGGCACTGTAATTCACAAACCTGCAGAGTTATAAATGACAGCTATCATCCAAAAATATACTGAAGTAAGGCTGCCAAGAGGACTTGAAAGCCGGGCAGAATTGCAGGAAACCGATTTCAGGAGGTAGACTGGAATTGCATTTAAAGCATAGGAAAAGAGGCAGAAGGTCGACAATGATGCACTTGGCCAAAAAGGGCGTATGCGTTTTTTCCTGAATATATTCAGGAAAAAACGCATACGCCCTTTTTGGTCAACCAAGCAAGCTTGCAAAGGAAATCTGCACTACAATGAAGTCTCACTCCCCCCCCCCATCAAAAGGGCCATCTGAAAAAAGTGTAAAATCCAGAAAGGCAGGACAGGCCATGGAGAACTGGGAGCCTTGTTATGCTGATGGGCGGGATGTAAATTGCCAACAGCCACTCGGGAGAAGTGTAGGGTGTTTCCTGAAACATCTAAAAAACAAAGCAACAGAGCCTAGGGCACTTCCACTTATGGTCCTATAGCTTAGGGAAATTAAAATCAAAAAGACACAGCCACCCCAAAGTTTGGGATGGCTCTGTTTACAAGAAACTCGTTTACTGTACAAGTTCAATATCGCATAAAGCGAAAAATGGATAAAGAAGTTGTGGTACTTACGTACAATGCAATATCACTCAGCAATGACATCTATGTCATCAGGCCCATAGCAGCATAATGAGTGGATTCAGGTATGATGATTCTAACTGAAATAAGTCACACAGAAAAAGAAACATCATAAGATATCACTAATACACGGAATGTAAACTTGGCTACACAGGAACTGGATTTCAAAACAGAACATGGTCCCAAATTTAGAAAACCAACTTATGCTTGCTTAAGGGGAAAGGTGAGTTGGGGTGCTGCATAAAACCAGAGATTGAAATGAGCACAGATAAAGTTCCTTAAGCCAAATATGTAATAGACAAGAGCTACTCCTTGCTCAACGAAATGGACTCAAAACCCCATATTAAACGCCTAATAATGTACCTGACTAGTAAGTATCTTAAAACCTATGGATTGCTATGTCTCTGAAAGTGAATCAATCGTGAGTACAGGGGCAAAAACGCAGCAGTGATAGGATTGGAGAGTTTTGGTGAGCAAATGAAGACCCTTTGAAGTCATATTGCATGGTACCCATTCCACGGGTCTCAACTCTCCAGGTTTAAGGGATTCTTCCTTCAGCTAAAACATGCATGTGGAACCCAGAGTATGATCAACCGTGTGATCGGGAGACGTGTTGAAATATGTCTCAGTTCTCGTCCCCTGGTACTCGGGTGCAACATTCCAGATGCTTTACTAACACTCTCCCGACTTGGAGAGTCAGTGCCTTTAACCTCCTCTTTGGCCCAGTTTGCAAATTCCACGGAAGATGAACAGGAATAGGGAGAACCAATGAGAGACTAGCTGGAGGTGTCTGGACGGGAAAATTTAACTCTCATTTCCCACCAGGAAGAGGAATTAACCAAAGGCTCAGCGTGCCATGCCGGAACCAGATTAGGGCCTGAAGCAATCCTGCGGTGTTGCGGCCAGCTCACAAGAAAGCGAGTTGAAGAAAGGAGCTCAGGGGCACTGTAATTCACAAACCTGCAGAGTTATAAATGACAGCTATCATCCAAAAATATACTGAAGTAAGGCTGCCAAGAGGACTTGAAAGCCGGGCAGAATTGCAGGAAACCGATTTCAGGAGGTAGACTGGAATTGCATTTAAAGCATAGGAAAAGAGGCAGAAGGTCGACAATGATGCACTTGGCCAAAAAGGGCGTATGCATTTTTTCCTGAATATATTCAGGAAAAAACGCATACGCCCTTTATGGCCAAGCAAGCAAGCTTGCAAAGGAAATCTGCACTACAATGAAGTCTCACTTCCCCCCCCGTCAAAAGGGCCATCTGAAAAAAGTGTAAAATCCAGAAGGCAGGACAGGCCATGGAGAACTGGGAGCCTTGTTATGCTGATGGGCGGGATGTAACTTGCCAACAGCCACTCGGGAGAAGTGTATGGTGTTTCCTGAAACATCTAAAAAACAAAGCAACAGAGCCTAGGGCACTTCCACTTATGGTCCTATAGCTTAGGGAAATTAAAATCAAAAAGACACAGCCACCCCAAAGTTTGGGATGGCTCTGTTTACAAGAAACTCGTTTACGGTACAAGTTCAATATCGCATAAAGCGAAAAATGGATAAAGAAGTTGTGGTACTTACGTACAATGCAATATCACTCAGCAATGACATCTATGTCATCAGGCCCATAGCAGCATAATGAGTGGATTCAGGTATGATGATTCTAACTGAAATAAGTCACACAGAAAAAGAAACATCATAAGATATCACTAATACACGGAATGTAAACTTGGCTACACAGGAACTGGATTTCAAAACAGAACATGGTCCCAAATTTAGAAAACCAACTTATGCTTGCTTAAGGGGAAAGGTGAGTTGGGGTGCTGCATAAAACCAGAGATTGAAATGAGCACAGATAAAGTTCCTTAAGACAAATATGTAACAGACAAGAGCTACACCTTGCTCAACGAAATGGACTCAAAACCCCATATTAAACGCCTAATAATGTACCTGACTAGTAAGTATCTTAAAACCTATGGATTACTATGTCTCTGAAAGTGAATCAATCGTGAGTACAGGGGCAAAAACGCAGCAGTGATAGGATTGGAGAGTTTTGGTGAGCAAATGAAGACCCTTTGAAGTCATATTGCATGGTACCCATTCCACGGGTCTCAACTCTCCAGGTTTAAGGGATTCTTCCTTCAGCTAAAACATGCATGTGGAACCCAGAGTATGATCAACCGTGTTATCGGGAGACGTGTTGAAATATGTCTCAGTTCTCGTCCCCTGGTACTCGGGTGCAACATTCCAGATGCTTTACTAACACTCTCCCGACTTGGAGAGTCAGTGCCTTTAACCTACTGTTTGGCCCAGTTTACAAATTCCACGGAAGATGAACAGGAATAGGGAGAACCAATGAGAGACTAGCTGGAGGTGTCTGGACGGGAAAATTTAACTCTCATTTCCCACCAGGAAGAGGAATTAACCAAAGGCTCAGCGTGCCATGCCGGAACCAGATTAGGGCCTGAAGCAATCCTGCGGTGTTGCGGCCACTTCACAAGAAAGCGAGTTGAAGAAAGGAGCTCAGGGGCACTGTAATTCACAAACCTGCAGAGTTATAAATGACAGCTATCATCCAAAAATATACTGAAGTAAGGCTGCCAAGAGGACTTGAAAGCCGGGCAGAATTGCAGGAAACCGATTTCAGGAGGTAGACTGGAATTGCATTTAAAGCATAGGAAAAGAGGCAGAAGGTCGACAATGATGCACTTGGCCAAAAAGGGCGTATGCGTTTTTTCCTGAATATATTCAGGAAAAAACGCATACGCCCTTTTTGGCCAACCAAACAAGCTTGCAAAGGAAATCTGCACTACAATGAAGTCTCACTTCCCCCCCCCCGTCAAAAGGGCCATCTGAAAAAAGTGTAAAATCCAGAAGGCAGGACAGGCCATGGAGAACTGGGAGCCTTGTTATGCTGATGGGCGGGATGTAAATTGCCAACAGCCACTCGGGAGAAGTGTATGGTGTTTCCTGAAACATCTAAAAAACAAAGCAACAGAGCCTAGGGCACTTCCACTTATGGTCCTATAGCTTAGGGAAATTAAAATCAAAAAGACACAGCCACCCCAAAGTTTGGGATGGCTCTGTTTACAAGAAACTCGTTTACGGTACAAGTTCAATATCGCATAAAGCGAAAAATGGATAAAGAAGTTGTGGTACTTACGTACAATGCAATATCACTCAGCAATGACATCTATGTCATCAGGCCCATAGCAGCATAATGAGTGGATTCAGGTATGATGATTCTAACTGAAATAAGTCACACAGAAAAAGAAACATCATAAGATATCACTAATACACGGAATGTAAACTTGGCTACACAGGAACTGAATTTCAAAACAGAACATGGTCCCAAATTTAGAAAACCAACTTATGCTTGCTTAAGGGGAAAGGTGAGTTGGGGTGCTGCATAAAACCAGAGATTGAAATGAGCACAGATAAAGTTCCTTAAGCCAAATATGTAATAGACAAGAGCTACTCCTTGCTCAACGAAATGGACTCAAAACCCCATATTAAACGCCTAATAATGTACCTGACTAGTAAGTATCTTAAAACCTATGGATTGCTATGTCTCTGAAAGTGAATCAATCGTGAGTACAGGGGCAAAAACGCAGCAGTGATAGGATTGGAGAGTTTTGGTGAGCAAATGAAGACCCTTTGAAGTCATATTGCATGGTACCCATTCCACGGGTCTCAACTCTCCAGGTTTAAGGGATTCTTCCTTCAGCTAAAACATGCATGTGGAACCCAGAGTATGATCAACCGTGTGATCGGGAGACGTGTTGAAATATGTCTCAGTTCTCGTCCCCTGGTACTCGGGTGCAACATTCCAGATGCTTTACTAACACTCTCCCGACTTGGAGAGTCAGTGCCTTTAACCTCCTGTTTGGCCCAGTTTGCAAATTCCGCGGAAGATGAACAGGAATAGGGAGAACCAATGAGAGACTAGCTGGAGGTGTCTGGACGGGAAAATTTAACTCTCATTTCCCACCAGGAAGAGGAATTAACCAAAGGCTCAGCGTGCCATGCCGGAACCAGATTAGGGCCTGAAGCAATCCTGCGGTGTTGCGGCCAGCTCACAAGAAAGCGAGTTGAAGAAAGGAGCTCAGGGGCACTGTAATTCACAAACCTGCAGAGTTATAAATGACAGCTATCATCCAAAAATATACTGAAGTAAGGCTGCCAAGAGGACTTGAAAGCCGGGCAGAATTGCAGGAAACCGATTTTAGGAGGTAGACTGAAATTGCATTTAAAGCATAGGAAAAGAGGCAGAAGGTCGACAATGATGCACTTGGCCAAAAAGGGCGTATGCGTTTTTTCCTGAATATATTCAGGAAAAAACGCATACGCCCTTTTTGGCCAACCAAGCAAGCTTGCAAAGGAAATCTGCACTACAATGAAGTCTCACTTCCCCCCCGTCAAAAGGGCCATCTGAAAAAAGTGTAAAATCCAGAAAGGCAGGACAGGCCATGGAGAACTGGGAGCCTTGTTATGCTGATGGGCGGGATGTAAATTGCCAACAGCCACTCGGGAGAAGTGTATGGTGTTTCCTGAAACATCTAAAAAACAAAGCAACAGAGCCTAGGGCACTTCCACTTATGGTCCTATAGCTTAGGGAAATTAAAATCAAAAAGACACAGCCACCCCAAAGTTTGGGATGGCTCTGTTTACAAGAAACTCGTTTACGGTACAAGTTCAATATCGCATAAAGCGAAAAATGGATAAAGAAGTTGTGGTACTTACGTACAATGCAATATCACTCAGCAATGACATCTATGTCATCAGGCCCATAGCAGCATAATGAGTGGATTCAGGTATGATGATTCTAACTGAAATAAGTCACACAGAAAAAGAAACATCATAAGATATCACTAATACACAGAATGTAAACTTGGCTACACAGGAACTGGATTTCAAAACAGAACATGGTCCCAAATTTAGAAAACCAACTTATGCTTGCTTAAGGGGAAAGGTGAGTTGGGGTGCTGCATAAAACCAGAGATTGAAATGAGCACAGATAAAGTTCCTTAAGCCAAATATGTAATAGACAAGAGCTACTCCTTGCTCAACGAAATGGACTCAAAACCCCATATTAAACGCCTAATAATGTACCTGACTAGTAAGTATCTTAAAACCTATGGATTGCTATGTCTCTGAAAGTGAATCAATCGTGAGTACAGGGGCAAAAACGCAGCAGTGATAGGATTGGAGAGTTTTGGTGAGCAAATGAAGACCCTTTGAAGTCATATTGCATGGTACCCATTCCACGGGTCTCAACTCTCCAGGTTTAAGGGATTCTTCCTTCAGCTAAAACATGCATGTGGAACCCAGAGTATGATCAACCGTGTGATGGGGAGACGTGTTGAAATATGTCTCAGTTCTCGTCCCCTGGTACTTGGGTGCAACATTGCAGAAGCTTTACTAACACTCTCCCGACTTGGAGAGTCAGTGCCTTTAACCTCCTGTTTGGCCCAGTTTGCAAATTCCGCGGAAGATGAACAGGAATAGGGAGAACCAATGAGAGACTAGCTGGAGGTGTCTGGACGGGAAAATTTAACTCTCATTTCCGACCAGGAAGAGGAATTAACCAAAGGCTCAGCGTGCCATGCCGGAACCAGATTAGGGCCTGAAGCAATCCTGCGGTGTTGCGGCCAGCTCACAAGAAAGCGAGTTGAAGAAAGGAGCTCAGGGGCACTGTAATTCACAGACCTGCAGAGTTATAAATGACAGCTATCATCCAAAAATATACTGAAGTAAGGCTGCCAAGAGGACTTGAAAGCCGGGCAGAATTGCAGGAAACCGATTTCAGGAGGTAGACTGGAATTGCATTTAAAGCATAGGAAAAGAGGCAGAAGGTCGACAATGATGCACTTGGCCAAAAAGGGCGTATGCGTTTTTTCCTGAATATATTCAGGAAAAAACGCATACGCCCTTTTTGGCCAACCAAGCAAGCTTGCAAAGGAAATCTGCACTACAATGAAGTCTCACTTCCCCCCCCGTCAAAAGGGCCATCTGAAAAAAGTGTAAAATCCAGAAAGGCAGGACAGGCCATGGAGAACTGGGAGCCTTGTTATGCTGATGGGCGGGATGTAACTTGCCAACAGCCACTCGGGAGAAGTGTATGGTGTTTCCTGAAACATCTAAAAAACAAAGCAACAGAGCCTAGGGCACTTCCACTTATGGTCCTATAGCTTAGGGAAATTAAAATCAAAAAGACACAGCCACCCCAAAGTTTGGGATGGCTCTGTTTACAAGAAACTCGTTTACGGTACAAGTTCAATATCGCATAAAGCGAAAAATGGATAAAGAAGTTGTGGTACTTACGTACAATGCAATATCACTCAGCAATGACATCTATGTCATCAGGCCCATAGCAGCATAATGAGTGGATTAAGGTATGATGATTCTAACTGAGATAAGTCACACAGAAAAAGAAACATCATAAGATATCACTAATACATGGAATGTAAACTTGGCTACACAGGAACTGGATTTCAAAACAGAACATGGTCCCAAATTTAGAAAACCAACTTATGCTTGCTTAAGGGGAAAGGTGAGTTGGGGTGCTGCATAAAACCAGAGATTGAAATGAGCACAGATAAAGTTCCTTAAGCCAAATATGTAACAGACAAGAGCTACACCTTGCTCAACGAAATGGACTCAAAACCCCATATTAAACGCCTAATAATGTACCTGACTAGTAAGTATCTTAAAACCTATGGATTGCTATGTCTCTGAAAGTGAATCAATCGTGAGTACAGGGGCAAAAACGCAGCAGTGATAGGATTGGAGAGTTTTGGTGAGCAAATGAAGACCCTTTGAAGTCATATTGCATGGTACCCATTCCACGGGTCTCAACTCTCCAGGTTTAAGGGATTCTTCCTTCAGCTAAAACATGCATGTGGAACCCAGAGTATGATCAACCGTGTGATCGGGAGACGTGTTGAAATATGTCTCAGTTCTCATCCCCTGGTACTCGGGTGCAACATTCCAGATGCTTTACTAACACTCTCCCGACTTGGAGAGTCAGTGCCTTTAACCTCCTGTTTGGCCCAGTTTGCAAATTCCGCGGAAGATGAACAGGAATAGGGAGAACCAATGAGAGACTAGCTGGAGGTGTCTGGACGGGAAAATTTAACTCTCATTTCCCACCAGGAAGAGGAATTAACCAAAGGCTCAGCGTGCCATGCCGGAACCAGATTAGGGCCTGAAGCAATCCTGCGGTGTTGCGGCCAGCTCACAAGAAAGCGAGTTGAAGAAAGGAGCTCAGGGGCACTGTAATTCACAAACCTGCAGAGTTATAAATGACAGCTATCATCCAAAAATATACTGAAGTAAGGCTGCCAAGAGGACTTGAAAGCCGGGCAGAATTGCAGGAAACCGATTTCAGGAGGTAGACTGGAATTGCATTTAAAGCATAGGAAAAGAGGCAGAAGGTCGACAATGATGCACTTGGCCAAAAAGGGCGTATGCGTTTTTTCCTGAATATATTCAGGAAAAAACGCATATGCCCTTTTTGGCCAACCAAGCAAGCTTGCAAAGGAAATCTGCACTACAATGAAGTCTCACTTCCCCCCCGTCAAAAGGGCCATCTGAAAAAAGTGTAAAATCCAGAAAGGCAGGACAGGCCATGGAGAACTGGGAGCCTTGTTATGCTGATGGGCGGGATGTAACTTGCCAACAGCCACTCGGGAGAAGTGTATGGTGTTTCCTGAAACATCTAAAAAACAAAGCAACAGAGCCTAGGGCACTTCCACTTATGGTCCTATAGCTTAGGGAAATTAAAATCAAAAAGACACAGCCACCCCAAAGTTTGGGATGGC
Organism: Orcinus orca; assembly: GCF_937001465.1. NCBI lineage: Eukaryota > Metazoa > Chordata > Mammalia > Artiodactyla > Delphinidae > Orcinus > Orcinus orca. The sequence continues at coordinate 127,623 of NW_026043865.1, read as the reverse complement.
TCTGTTTACAAGAAACTCGTTTACGGTACAAGTTCAATATCGCATAAAGCGAAAAATGGATAAAGAAGTTGTGGTACTTACGTACAATGCAATATCACTCAGCAATGACATCTATGTCATCAGGCCCATAGCAGCATAATGAGTGGATTCAGGTATGATGATTCTAACTGAAATAAGTCACACAGAAAAAGAAACATCATAAGATATCACTAATACACGGATTGTAAACTTGGCTACACAGGAACTGAATTTCAAAACAGAACATGGTCCCAAATTTAGAAAACCAACTTATGCTTGCTTAAGGGGAAAGGTGAGTTGGGGTGCTGCATAAAACCAGAGATTGAAATGAGCACAGATAAAGTTCCTTAAGCCAAATATGTAACAGACAAGAGCTACTCCTTGCTCAACGAAATGGACTCAAAACCCCATATTAAACGCCTAATAATGTACCTGACTAGTAAGTATCTTAAAACCTATGGATTGCTATGTCTCTGAAAGTGAATCAATCGTGAGTACAGGGGCAAAAACGCAGCAGTGATAGGATTGGAGAGTTTTGGTGAGCAAATGAAGACCCTTTGAAGTCATATTGCATGGTACCCATTCCACGGGTCTCAACTCTCCAGGTTTAAGGGATTCTTCCTTCAGCTAAAACATGCATGTGGAACCCAGAGTATGATCAACCGTGTGATCGGGAGACGTGTTGAAATATGTCTCAGTTCTCGTCCCCTGGTACTCGGGTGCAACATTCCAGATGCTTTACTAACACTCTCCCGACTTGGAGAGTCAGTGCCTTTAACCTCCTGTTTGGCCCAGTTTGCAAATTCCGCGGAAGATGAACAGGAATAGGGAGAACCAATGAGAGACTAGCTGGAGGTGTCTGGACGGGAAAATTTAACTCTCATTTCCCACCAGGAAGAGGAATTAACCAAAGGCTCAGCGTGCCATGCCGGAACCAGATTAGGGCCTGAAGCAATCCTGCGGTGTTGCGGCCAGCTCACAAGAAAGCGAGTTGAAGAAAGGAGCTCAGGGGCACTGTAATTCACAAACCTGCAGAGTTATAAATGACAGCTATCATCCAAAAATATACTGAAGTAAGGCTGCCAAGAGGACTTGAAAGCCGGGCAGAATTGCAGGAAACCGATTTCAGGAGGTAGACTGGAATTGCATTTAAAGCATAGGAAAAGAGGCAGAAGGTCGACAATGATGCACTTGGCCAAAAAGGGCGTATGCGTTTTTTCCTGAATATATTCAGGAAAAAACGCATACGCCCTTTTTGGCCAACCAAGCAAGCTTGCAAAGGAAATCTGCACTACAATGAAGTCTCACTTCCCCCCCGTCAAAAGGGCCATCTGAAAAAAGTGTAAAATCCAGAAAGGCAGGACAGGCCATGGAGAACTGGGAGCCTTGTTATGCTGATGGGCGGGATGTAACTTGCCAACAGCCACTCGGGAGAAGTGTATGGTGTTTCCTGAAACATCTAAAAAACAAAGCAACAGAGCCTAGGGCACTTCCACTTATGGTCCTATAGCTTAGGGAAATTAAAATCAAAAAGACACAGCCACCCCAAAGTTTGGGATGGCTCTGTTTACAAGAAACTCGTTTACGGTACAAGTTCAATATCGCATAAAGCGAAAAATGGATAAAGAAGTTGTGGTACTTACGTACAATGCAATATCACTCAGCAATGACATCTATGTCATCAGGCCCATAGCAGCATAATGAGTGGATTCAGGTATGATGATTCTAACTGAAATAAGTCACACAGAAAAAGAAACATCATAAGATATCACTAATACACGGAATGTAAACTTGGCTACACAGGAGCTGAATTTCAAAACAGAACATGGTCCCAAATTTAGAAAACCAACTTATGCTTGCTTAAGGGGAAAGGTGAGTTGGGGTGCTGCATAAAACCAGAGATTGAAATGAGCACAGATAAAGTTCCTTAAGCCAAATATGTAATAGACAAGAGCTACTCCTTGCTCAACGAAATGGACTCAAAACCCCATATTAAACGCCTAATAATGTACCTGACTAGTAAGTATCTTAAAACCTATGGATTGCTATGTCTCTGAAAGTGAATCAATCGTGAGTACAGGGGCAAAAACGCAGCAGTGATAGGATTGGAGAGTTTTGGTGAGCAAATGAAGACCCTTTGAAGTCATATTGCATGGTACCCATTCCACGGGTCTCAACTCTCCAGGTTTAAGGGATTCTTCCTTCAGCTAAAACATGCATGTGGAACCCAGAGTATGATCAACCGTGTGATCGGGAGACGTGTTGAAATATGTCTCAGTTCTCGTCCCCTGGTACTCGGGTGCAACATTCCAGATGCTTTACTAACACTCTCCCGACTTGGAGAGTCAGTGCCTTTAACCTCCTGTTTGGCCCAGTTTGCAAATTCCGCGGAAGATGAACAGGAATAGGGAGAACCAATGAGAGACTAGCTGGAGGTGTCTGGACGGGAAAATTTAACTCTCATTTCCCACCAGGAAGAGCAATTAAGCAAAGGCTCAGCATGCCGTGCCGGAACCAGATTAGGGCCTGAAGCAATCCTGCGGTGTTGCGGCCAGCTCACAAGAAAGCGAGTTGAAGAAAGGAGCTCAGGGGCACTGTAATTCACAAACCTGCAGAGTTATAAATGACAGCTATCATCCAAAAATATACTGAAGTAAGGCTGCCAAGAGGACTTGAAAGCCGGGCAGAATTGCAGGAAACCGATTTCAGGAGGTAGACTGGAATTGCATTTAAAGCATAGGAAAAGAGGCAGAAGGTCGACAATGATGCACTTGGCCAAAAAGGGCATATGCGTTTTTTCCTGAATATATTCAGGAAAAAACGCATACGCCCTTTTTGGCCAACCAAGCAAGCTTGCAAAGGAAATCTGCACTACAATGAAGTCTCACTTCCCCCCCATCAAAAGGGCCATCTGAAAAAAGTGTAAAATCCAGAAAGGCAGGACAGGCCATGGAGAACTGGGAGCCTTGTTATGCTGATGGGCGGGATGTAAATGGCCAACAGCCACTCGGGAGAAGTGTATGGTGTTTCCTGAAACATCTAAAAAACAAAGCAACAGAGCCTAGGGCACTTCCACTTATGGTCCTATAGCTTAGGGAAATTAAAATCAAAAAGACACAGCCACCCCAAAGTTTGGGATGGCTCTGTTTACAAGAAACTCGTTTATGGTACAAGTTCAATATCGCATAAAGCGAAAAATGGATAAAGAAGTTGTGGTACTTACGTACAATGCAATATCACTCAGCAATGACATCTATGTCATCAGGCCCATAGCAGCATAATGAGTGGATTCAGGTATGATGATTCTAACTGAAATAAGTCACACAGAAAAAGAAACATCATAAGATATCACTAATACACGGAATGTAAACTTGGCTACACAGGAACTGGATTTCAAAACAGAACATGGTCCCAAATTTAGAAAACCAACTTATGCTTGCTTAAGGGGAAAGGTGAGTTGGGGTGCTGCATAAAACCAGAGATTGAAATGAGCACAGATAAAGTTCCTTAAGCCAAATATGTAATAGACAAGAGCTACTCCTTGCTCAACGAAATGGACTCAAAACCCCATATTAAACGCCTAATAATGTACCTGACTACTAAGTATCTTAAAACCTATGGATTGCTATGTCTCTGAAAGTGAATCAATCGTGAGTACAGGGGCAAAAACGCAGCAGTGATAGGATTGGAGAGTTTTGGTGAGCAAATGAAGACCCTTTGAAGTCATATTGCATGGTACCCATTCCACGGGTCTCAACTCTCCAGGTTTAAGGGATTCTTCCTTCAGCTAAAACATGCATGTGGAACCCAGAGTATGATCAACCGTGTGATCGGGAGACGTGTTGAAATATGTCTCAGTTCTCGTCCCCTGGTACTCGGGTGCAACATTCCAGATGCTTTACTAACACTCTCCCGACTTGGAGAGTCAGTGCCTTTAACCTCCTGTTTGGCCCAGTTTGCAAATTCCGCGGAAGATGAACAGGAATAGGGAGAACCAATGAGAGACTAGCTGGAGGTGTCTGGACGGGAAAATTTAACTCTCATTTCCCACCAGGAAGAGGAATTAACCAAAGGCTCAGCGTGCCATGCCGGAACCAGATTAGGGCCTGAAGCAATCCTGCGGTGTTGCGGCCAGCTCACAAGAAAGCGAGTTGAAGAAAGGAGCTCAGGGGCACTGTAATTCACAAACCTGCAGAGTTATAAATGACAGCTATCATCCAAAAATATACTGAAGTAAGGCTGCCAAGAGGACTTGAAAGCCGGGCAGAATTGCAGGAAACCGATTTCAGGAGGTAGACTGGAATTGCATTTAAAGCATAGGAAAAGAGGCAGAAGGTCGACAATGATGCACTTGGCCAAAAAGGGCGTATGCGTTTTTTCCTGAATATATTCAGGAAAAAACGCATACGCCCTTTTTGGCCAACCAAGCAAGCTTGCAAAGGAAATCTGCACTACAATGAAGTCTCACTTCCCCCCGGTCAAAAGGGCCATCTGAAAAAAGTGTAAAATCCAGAAAGGCAGGACAGGCCATGGAGAACTGGGAGCCTTGTTATGCTGATGGGCGGGATGTACATTGCCAAAAGCCAATCGGGAGAAGTGTATGGTGATTCCTGAAACATCTAAAAAACAAAGCAACAGAGCCTAGGGCACTTCCACTTATGGTCCTATAGCTTAGGGAAATTAAAATCAAAAAGACACAGCCACCCCAAAGTTTGGGATGGCTCTGTTTACAAGAAACTCGTTTACGGTACAAGTTCAATATCGCATAAAGCGAAAAATGGATAAAGAAGTTGTGGTACTTACGTACAATGCAATATCACTCAGCAATGACATCTATGTCATCAGGCCCATAGCAGCATAATGAGTGGATTCAGGTATGATGATTCTAACTGAAATAAGTCACACAGAAAAAGAAACATCATAAGATATCACTAATACACGGAATGTAAACTTGGCTACACAGGAACTGAATTTCAAAACAGAACATGGTCCCAAATTTAGAAAACCAACTTATGCTTGCTTAAGGGGAAAGGTGAGTTGGGGTGCTGCATAAAACCAGAGATTGAAATGAGCACAGATAAAGTTCCTTAAGCCAAATATGTAATAGACAAGAGCTACTCCTTGCTCAACGAAATGGACTCAAAACCCCATATTAAACGCCTAATAATGTACCTGACTACTAAGTATCTTAAAACCTATGGATTGCTATGTCTCTGAAAGTGAATCAATCGTGAGTACAGGGGCAAAAACGCAGCAGTGATAGGATTGGAGAGTTTTGGTGAGCAAATGAAGACCCTTTGAAGTCATATTGCATGGTACCCATTCCACGGGTCTCAACTCTCCAGGTTTAAGGGATTCTTCCTTCAGCTAAAACATGCTTGTGGAACCCAGAGTATGATCAACCGTGTGATCGGGAGACGTGTTGAAATATGTCTCAGTTCTCGTCCCCTGGTACTCGGGTGCAACATTCCAGATGCTTTACTAACACTCTCCCGACTTGGAGAGTCAGTGCCTTTAACCTCCTGTTTGGCCCAGTTTGCAAATTCCGCGGAAGATGAACAGGAATAGGGAGAACCAATGAGAGACTAGCTGGAGGTGTCTGGACGGGAAAATTTAACTCTCATTTCCCACCAGGAAGAGGAATTAACCAAAGGCTCAGCGTGCCATGCCGGAACCAGATTAGGGCCTGAAGCAATCCTGCGGTGTTGCGGCCAGCTCACAAGAAAGCGAGTTGAAGAAAGGAGCTCAGGGGCACTGTAATTCACAAACCTGCAGAGTTATAAATGACAGCTATCATCCAAAAATATACTGAAGTAAGGCTGCCAAGAGGACTTGAAAGCCGGGCAGAATTGCAGGAAACCGATTTCAGGAGGTAGACTGGAATTGCATTTAAAGCATAGGAAAAGAGGCAGAAGGTCGACAATGATGCACTTGGCCAAAAAGGGCGTATGCGTTTTTTCCTGAATATATTCAGGAAAAAACGCATACGCCCTTTTTGGCCAACCAAGCAAGCTTGCAAAGGAAATCTGCACTACAATGAAGTCTCACTTCCCCCCGGTCAAAAGGGCCATCTGAAAAAAGTGTAAAATCCAGAAAGGCAGGACAGGCCATGGAGAACTGGGAGCCTTGTTATGCTGATGGGCGGGATGTACATTGCCAAAAGCCAATCGGGAGAAGTGTATGGTGATTCCTGAAACATCTAAAAAACAAAGCAACAGAGCCTAGGGCACTTCCACTTATGGTCCTATAGCATAGGGAAATTAAAATCAAAAAGACACAGCCACTCCAAAATTTGGGACGGCTCTGTTTACAAGAACCTCGTTTACGGTGCAAGTTCAATATCGCAGAAAGTGAAAAATGGATAAAGAAGTTGTGGTACTTACATACAATGCAATATCACTCAGCAATGAATTCTATGTCATCAGGCCCATAGCAGCATAATGAGTGGATTCAGGTATGATGATTCTAACTGAAATAAGTCACACAGAAAAAGAAACATCATAAGATATCACTAATACACGGAATGTAAACTTGGCTACACAGGAACTGAATTTCAAAACAGAACATGGTCCCAAATTTAGAAAACCAACTTATGCTTGCTTAAGGGGAAAGGTGAGTTGGGGTGCTGCATAAAACCAGAGATTGAAATGAGCACAGATAAAGTTCCTTAAGCCAAATATGTAATAGACAAGAGCTACTCCTTGCTCAACGAAATGGACTCAAAACCCCATATTAAACGCCTAATAATGTACCTGACTAGTAAGTATCTTAAAACCTATGGATTGCTATGTCTCTGAAAGTGAATCAATCGTGAGTACAGGGGCAAAAACGCAGCAGTGATAGGATTGGAGAGTTTTGGTGAGCAAATGAAGACCCTTTGAAGTCATATTGCATGGTACCCATTCCACGGGTCTCAACTCTCCAGGTTTAAGGGATTCTTCCTTCAGCTAAAACATGCATGTGGAACCCAGAGTATGATCAACCGTGTGATCGGGAGACGTGTTGAAATATGTCTCAGTTCTCGTCCCCTGGTACTCGGGTGCAACATTCCAGATGCTTTACTAACACTCTCCCGACTTGGAGAGTCAGTGCCTCTAACCTCCTGTTTGGCCCAGTTTGCAAATTCCGCGGAAGATGAACAGGAATAGGGAGAACCAATGAGAGACTAGCTGGAGGTGTCTGGACGGGAAAATTTAACTCTCATTTCCCACCAGGAAGAGGAATTAACCAAAGGCTCAGCGTGCCATGCCGGAACCAGATTAGGGCCTGAAGCAATCCTGCGGTGTTGCGGCCAGCTCACAAGAAAGCGAGTTGAAGAAAGGAGCTCAGGGGCACTGTAATTCACAAACCTGCAGAGTTATAAATGACAGCTATCATCCAAAAATATACTGAAGTAAGGCTGCCAAGAGGACTTGAAAGCCGGGCAGAATTGCAGGAAACCGATTTCAGGAGGTAGACTGGAATTGCATTTAAAGCATAGGAAAAGAGGCAGAAGGTCGACAATGATGCACTTGGCCAAAAAGGGCGTATGCGTTTTTTCCTGAATATATTCAGGAAAAAACGCATACGCCCTTTTTGGCCAACCAAGCAAGCTTGCAAAGGAAATCTGCACTACAATGAAGTCTCACTTCCCCCCCGTCAAAAGGGCCATCTGAAAAAAGTGTAAAATCCAGAAAGGCAGGACAGGCCATGGAGAACTGGGAGCCTTGTTATGCTGATGGGCGGGATGTAAATTGCCAACAGCCACTCGGGAGAAGTGTATGGTGTTTCCTGAAACATCTAAAAAACAAAGCAACAGAGCCTAGGGCACTTCCACTTATGGTCCTATAGCTTAGGGAAATTAAAATCAAAAAGACACAGCCACCCCAAAGTTTGGGATGGCTCTGTTTACAAGAAACTCGTTTACGGTACAAGTTCAATATCGCATAAAGCGGAAAATGGATAAAGAAGTTGTGGTACTTACGTACAATGCAATATCACTCAGCAATGACATCTATGTCATCAGGCCCATAGCAGCATGATGAGTGGATTCAGGTATGATGATTCTAACTGAAATAAGTCACACAGAAAAAGAAACATCATAAGATATCACTAATACACGGAATGTAAACTTGGCTACACAGGAACTGAATTTCAAAACAGAACATGGTCCCAAATTTAGAAAACCAACTTATGCTTGCTTAAGGGGAAAGGTGAGTTGGGGTGCTGCATAAAACCAGAGATTGAAATGAGCACAGATAAAGTTCCTTAAGCCAAATATGTAATAGACAAGAGCTACTCCTTGCTCAACGAAATGGACTCAAAACCCCATATTAAACGCCTAATAATGTACCTGAGTAGTAAGTATCTTAAAACCTATGGATTGCTATGTCTCTGAAAGTGAATCAATCGTGAGTACAGGGGCAAAAACGCAGCAGTGATAGGATTGGAGAGTTTTGGTGAGCAAATGAAGACCCTTTGAAGTCATATTGCATGGTACCCATTCCACGGGTCTCAACTCTCCAGGTTTAAGGGATTCTTCCTTCAGCTAAAACATGCATGTGGAACCCAGAGTATGATCAACCGTGTGATCGGGAGACGTGTTGAAATATGTCTCAGTTCACGTCCCCTGGTACTCGGGTGCAACATTCCAGATGCTTTACTAACACTCTCCCGACTTGGAGAGTCAGTGCCTTTAACCTCCTGTTTGGCCCAGTTTGCAAATTCCGCGGAAGATGAACAGGAATAGGGAGAACCAATGAGAGACTAGCTGGAGGTGTCTGGACGGGAAAATTTAACTCTCATTTCCCACCAGGAAGAGGAATTAACCAAAGGCTCAGCGTGCCATGCCGGAACCAGATTAGGGCCTGAAGCAATCCTGCGGTGTTGCGGCCAGCTCACAAGAAAGCGAGTTGAAGAAAGATGCTCAGGGGCACTGTAATTCACAAACCTGCAGAGTTATAAATGACAGCTATCATCCAAAAATATACTGAAGTAAGGCTGCCAAGAGGACTTGAAAGCCGGGCAGAATTGCAGGAAACCGATTTCAGGAGGTAGACTGGAATTGCATTTAAAGCATAGGAAAAGAGGCAGAAGGTCGACAATGATGCACTTGGCCAAAAAGGGCGTATGCGTTTTTTCCTGAATATATTCAGGAAAAAACGCATACGCCCTTTTTGGCCAACCAAGCAAGCTTGCAAAGGAAATCTGCACTACAATGAAGTCTCACTTCCCCCCGGTCAAAAGGGCCATCTGAAAAAAGTGTAAAATCCAGAAAGGCAGGACAGGCCATGGAGAACTGGGAGCCTTGTTATGCTGATGGGCGGGATGTACATTGCCAAAAGCCAATCGGGAGAAGTGTATGGTGATTCCTGAAACATCTAAAAAACAAAGCAACAGAGCCTAGGGCACTTTCACTTATGGTCCTATAGCTTAGGGAAATTAAAATCAAAAAGACACAGACACCCCAATGTTTGGGATGGCTCTGTTTACAAGAAACTCGTTTACGGTACAAGTTCAATATCGCATAAAGCGGAAAATGGATAAAGAAGTTGTGGTACTTACGTACAATGCAATATCACTCAGCAATGACATCTATGTCATCAGGCCCGTAGCAGCATAATGAGTGGATTCAGGTATGATGATTCTAACTGAAATAAGTCACACAGAAAAAGAAACATCATAAGATATCACTAATACATGGAATGTAAACTTGGCTACACAGGAACTGAATTTCAAAACAGAACATGGTCCCAAATTTAGAAAATCAACTTATGCTTGCTTAAGGGGAAAGGTGAGTTGGGGTGCTGCATAAAACCAGAGATTGAAATGAGCACAGATAAAGTTCCTTAAGCCAAATATGTAATAGACAAGAGCTACTCCTTGCTCAACGAAATGGACTCAAAACCCCATATTAAACGCCTAATAATGTACCTGACTAGTAAGTATCTTAAAACCTATGGATTGCTATGTCTCTGAAAGTGAATCAATCGTGAGTACAGGGGCAAAAACGCAGCAGTGATAGGATTGGAGAGTTTTGGTGAGCAAATGAAGACCCTTTGAAGTCATATTGCATGGTACCCATTCCACGGGTCTCAACTCTCCAGGTTTAAGGGATTCTTCCTTCAGCTAAAACATGCATGTGGAACCCAGAGTATGATCAACCGTGTGATCGGGAGACGTGTTGAAATATGTCTCAGTTCTCGTCCCCTGGTACTCGGGTGCAACATTCCAGATGCTTTACTAACACTCTCCCGACTTGGAGAGTCAGTGCCTTTAACCTCCTGTTTGGCCCAGTTTGCAAATTCCGCGGAAGATGAACAGGAATAGGGAGAACCAATGAGAGACTAGCTGGAGGTGTCTGGACGGGAAAATTTAACTCTCATTTCCCACCAGGAAGAGGAATTAACCAAAGGCTCAGCGTGCCATGCCGGAACCAGATTAGGGCCTGAAGCAATCCTGCGGTGTTGCGGCCAGCTCACAAGAAAGCGAGTTGAAGAAAGGAGCTCAGGGGCACTGTAATTCACAAACCTGCAGAGTTATAAATGACAGCTATCATCCAAAAATATACTGAAGTAAGGCTGCCAAGAGGACTTGAAAGCCGGGCAGAATTGCAGGAAACCGATTTCAGGAGGTAGACTGGAATTGCATTTAAGGCATAGGAAAAGAGGCAGAAGGTCGACAATGATGCACTTGGCCAAAAAGGGCGTATGCGTTTTTTCCTGAATATATTCAGGAAAAAACGCATACGCCCTTTTTGGCCAACCAAGCAAGCTTGCAAAGGAAATCTGCACTACAATGAAGTCTCACTTCCCCCCCGTCAAAAGGGCCATCTGAAAAAAGTGTAAAATCCAGAAAGGCAGGACAGGCCATGGAGAACTGGGAGCCTTGTTATGCTGATGGGCGGGATGTAAATTGCCAACAGCCACTCGGGAGAAGTGTATGGTGTTTCCTGAAACATCTAAAAAACAAAGCAACAGAGCCTAGGGCACTTCCACTTATGGTCCTATAGCTTAGGGAAATTAAAATCAAAAAGACACAGCCACCCCAAAGTTTGGGATGGCTCTGTTTACAAGAAACTCGTTTACGGTACAAGTTCAATATCGCATAAAGCGGAAAATGGATAAAGAAGTTGTGGTACTTACGTACAATGCAATATCACTCAGCAATGACATCTATGTCATCAGGCCCATAGCAGCATAATGAGTGGATTCAGGTATGATGATTCTAACTGAAATAAGTCACACAGAAAAAGAAACATCATAAGATATCACTAATACACGGAATGTAAACTTGGCTACACAGGAACTGAATTTCAAAACAGAACATGGTCCCAAATTTAGAAAACCAACTTATGCTTGCTTAAGGGGAAAGGTGAGTTGGGGTGCTGCATAAAACCAGAGATTGAAATGAGCACAGATAAAGTTCCTTAAGCCAAATATGTAATAGACAAGAGCTACTCCTTGCTCAACGAAATGGACTCAAAACCCCATATTAAACGCCTAATAATGTACCTGACTAGTAAGTATCTTAAAACCTATGGATTGCTATGTCTCTGAAAGTGAATCAATCGTGAGTACAGGGGCAAAAACGCAGCAGTGATAGGATTGGAGAGTTTTGGTGAGCAAATGAAGACCCTTTGAAGTCATATTGCATGGTACCCATTCCACGGGTCTCAACTCTCCAGGTTTAAGGGATTCTTCCTTCAGCTAAAACATGCATGTGGAACCCAGAGTATGATCAACCGTGTGATCGGGAGACGTGTTGAAATATGTCTCAGTTCTCGTCCCCTGGTACTCGGGTGCAACATTCCAGATGCTTTACTAACACTCTCCCGACTTGGAGAGTCAGTGCCTTTAACCTCCTGTTTGGCCCAGTTTGCAAATTCCGCGGAAGATGAACAGGAATAGGGAGAACCAATGAGAGACTAGCTGGAGGTGTCTGGACGGGAAAATTTAACTCTCATTTCCCACCAGGAAGAGGAATTAACCAAAGGCTCAGCGTGCCATGCCGGAACCAGATTAGGGCCTGAAGCAATCCTGCGGTGTTGCGGCCAGCTCACAAGAAAGCGAGTTGAAGAAAGGAGCTCAGGGGCACTGTAATTCACAAACCTGCAGAGTTATAAATGACAGCTATCATCCAAAAATATACTGAAGTAAGGCTGCCAAGAGGACTTGAAAGCCGGGCAGAATTGCAGGAAACCGATTTCAGGAGGTAGACTGGAATTGCATTTAAGGCATAGGAAAAGAGGCAGAAGGTCGACAATGATGCACTTGGCCAAAAAGGGCGTATGCGTTTTTTCCTGAATATATTCAGGAAAAAACGCATACGCCCTTTTTGGCCAACCAAGCAAGCTTGCAAAGGAAATCTGCACTACAATGAAGTCTCACTTCCCCCCCGTCAAAAGGGCCATCTGAAAAAAGTGTAAAATCCAGAAAGGCAGGACAGGCCATGGAGAACTGGGAGCCTTGTTATGCTGATGGGCGGGATGTAAATTGCCAACAGCCACTCGGGAGAAGTGTATGGTGTTTCCTGAAACATCTAAAAAACAAAGCAACAGAGCCTAGGGCACTTCCACTTATGGTCCTATAGCTTAGGGAAATTAAAATCAAAAAGACACAGCCACCCCAAAGTTTGGGATGGCTCTGTTTACAAGAAACTCGTTTACGGTACAAGTTCAATATCGCATAAAGCGGAAAATGGATAAAGAAGTTGTGGTACTTACGTACAATGCAATATCACTCAGCAATGACATCTATGTCATCAGGCCCATAGCAGCATAATGAGTGGATTCAGGTATGATGATTCTAACTGAAATAAGTCACACAGAAAAAGAAACATCATAAGATATCACTAATACACGGAATGTAAACTTGGCTACACAGGAACTGAATTTCAAAACAGAACATGGTCCCAAATTTAGAAAACCAACTTATGCTTGCTTAAGGGGAAAGGTGAGTTGGGGTGCTGCATAAAACCAGAGATTGAAATGAGCACAGATAAAGTTCCTTAAGCCAAATATGTAATAGACAAGAGCTACTCCTTGCTCAACGAAATGGACTCAAAACCCCATATTAAACGCCTAATAATGTACCTGACTAGTAAGTATCTTAAAACCTATGGATTGCTATGTCTCTGAAAGTGAATCAATCGTGAGTACAGGGGCAAAAACGCAGCAGTGATAGGATTGGAGAGTTTTGGTGAGCAAATGAAGACCCTTTGAAGTCATATTGCATGGTACCCATTCCACGGGTCTCAACTCTCCAGGTTTAAGGGATTCTTCCTTCAGCTAAAACATGCATGTGGAACCCAGAGTATGATCAACCGTGTGATCGGGAGACGTGTTGAAATATGTCTCAGTTCTCGTCCCCTGGTACTCGGGTGCAACATTCCAGATGCTTTACTAACACTCTCCCGACTTGGAGAGTCAGTGCCTTTAACCTCCTGTTTGGCCCAGTTTGCAAATTCCGCGGAAGATGAACAGGAATAGGGAGAACCAATGAGAGACTAGCTGGAGGTGTCTGGACGGGAAAATTTAACTCTCATTTCCCACCAGGAAGAGGAATTAACCAAAGGCTCAGCGTGCCATGCCGGAACCAGATTAGGGCCTGAAGCAATCCTGCGGTGTTGCGGCCAGCTCACAAGAAAGCGAGTTGAAGAAAGGAGCTCAGGGGCACTGTAATTCACAAACCTGCAGAGTTATAAATGACAGCTATCATCCAAAAATATACTGAAGTAAGGCTGCCAAGAGGACTTGAAAGCCGGGCAGAATTGCAGGAAACCGATTTCAGGAGGTAGACTGGAATTGCATTTAAGGCATAGGAAAAGAGGCAGAAGGTCGACAATGATGCACTTGGCCAAAAAGGGCGTATGCGTTTTTTCCTGAATATATTCAGGAAAAAACGCATACGCCCTTTTTGGCCAACCAAGCAAGCTTGCAAAGGAAATCTGCACTACAATGAAGTCTCACTTCCCCCCGTCAAAAGGGCCATCTGAAAAAAGTGTAAAATCCAGAAAGGCAGGACAGGCCATGGAGAACTGGGAGCCTTGTTATGCTGATGGGCGGTATGTACATTGCCAAAAGCCAATCGGGAGAAGTGTATGGTGATTCCTGAAACATCTAAAAAACAAAGCAACAGAGCCTAGGGCACTTTCACTTATGGTCCTATAGCTTAGGGAAATTAAAATCAAAAAGACACAGACACCCCAATGTTTGGGATGGCTCTGTTTACAAGAAACTCGTTTACGGTACAAGTTCAATATCGCATAAAGCGGAAAATGGATAAAGAAGTTGTGGTACTTACGTACAATGCAATATCACTCAGCAATGACATCTATGTCATCAGGCCCATAGCAGCATAATGAGTGGATTCAGGTATGATGATTCTAACTGAAATAAGTCACACAGAAAAAGAAACATCATAAGATATCACTAATACACGGAATGTAAACTTGGCTACACAGGAACTGAATTTCAAAACAGAACATGGTCCCAAATTTAGAAAATCAACTTATGCTTGCTTAAGGGGAAAGGTGAGTTGGGGTGCTGCATAAAACCAGAGATTGAAATGAGCACAGATAAAGTTCCTTAAGCCAAATATGTAATAGACAAGAGCTACTCCTTGCTCAACGAAATGGACTCAAAACCCCATATTAAACGCCTAATAATGTACCTGACTAGTAAGTATCTTAAAACCTATGGATTGCTATGTCTCTGAAAGTGAATCAATCGTGAGTACAGGGGCAAAAACGCAGCAGTGATAGGATTGGAGAGTTTTGGTGAGCAAATGAAGACCCTTTGAAGTCATATTGCATGGTACCCATTCCACGGGTCTCAACTCTCCAGGTTTAAGGGATTCTTCCTTCAGCTAAAACATGCATGTGGAACCCAGAGTATGATCAACCGTGTGATCGGGAGACGTGTTGAAATATGTCTCAGTTCTCGTCCCCTGGTACTCGGGTGCAACATTCCAGATGCTTTACTAACACTCTCCCGACTTGGAGAGTCAGTGCCTTTAACCTCCTGTTTGGCCCAGTTTGCAAATTCCGCGGAAGATGAACAGGAATAGGGAGAACCAATGAGAGACTAGCTGGAGGTGTCTGGATGGGAAAATTTAACTCTCATTTCCCACCAGGAAGAGGAATTAACCAAAGGCTCAGCGTGCCATGCCGGAACCAGATTAGGGCCTGAAGCAATCCTGCGGTGTTGCGGCCAGCTCACAAGAAAGCGAGTTGAAGAAAGGAGCTCAGGGGCACTGTAATTCACAAAGCTGCAGAGTTATAAATGACAGCTATCATCCAAAAATATACTGAAGTAAGGCTGCCAAGAGGACTTGAAAGCCGGGCAGAATTGCAGGAAACCGATTTCAGGAGGTAGACTGGAATTGCATTTAAGGCATAGGAAAAGAGGCAGAAGGTCGACAATGATGCACTTGGCCAAAAAGGGCGTATGCGTTTTTTCCTGAATATATTCAGGAAAAAACGCATACGCCCTTTTTGGCCAACCAAGCAAGCTTGCAAAGGAAATCTGCACTACAATGAAGTCTCACTTCCCCCCCGTCAAAAGGGCCATCTGAAAAAAGTGTAAAATCCAGAAAGGCAGGACAGGCCATGGAGAACTGGGAGCCTTGTTATGCTGATGGGCGGGATGTAAATTGCCAACAGCCACTCGGGAGAAGTGTATGGTGTTTCCTGAAACATCTAAAAAACAAAGCAACAGAGCCTAGGGCACTTCCACTTATGGTCCTATAGCTTAGGGAAATTAAAATCAAAAAGACACAGCCACCCCAAAGTTTGGGATGGCTCTGTTTACAAGAAACTCGTTTACGGTACAAGTTCAATATCGCATAAAGCGGAAAATGGATAAAGAAGTTGTGGTACTTACGTACAATGCAATATCACTCAGCAATGACATCTATGTCATCAGGCCCATAGCAGCATAATGAGTGGATTCAGGTATGATGATTCTAACTGAAATAAGTCACACAGAAAAAGAAACATCATAAGATATCACTAATACACGGAATGTAAACTTGGCTACACAGGAACTGAATTTCAAAACAGAACATGGTCCCAAATTTAGAAAACCAACTTATGCTTGCTTAAGGGGAAAGGTGAGTTGGGGTGCTGCATAAAACCAGAGATTGAAATGAGCACAGATAAAGTTCCTTAAGCCAAATATGTAATAGACAAGAGCTACTCCTTGCTCAACGAAATGGACTCAAAACCCCATATTAAACGCCTAATAATGTACCTGACTAGTAAGTATCTTAAAACCTATGGATTGCTATGTCTCTGAAAGTGAATCAATCGTGAGTACAGGGGCAAAAACGCAGCAGTGATAGGATTGGAGAGTTTTGGTGAGCAAATGAAGACCCTTTGAAGTCATATTGCATGGTACCCATTCCACGGGTCTCAACTCTCCAGGTTTAAGGGATTCTTCCTTCAGCTAAAACATGCATGTGGAACCCAGAGTATGATCAACCGTGTGATCGGGAGACGTGTTGAAATATGTCTCAGTTCTCGTCCCCTGGTACTCGGGTGCAACATTCCAGATGCTTTACTAACACTCTCCCGACTTGGAGAGTCAGTGCCTTTAACCTCCTGTTTGGCCCAGTTTGCAAATTCCGCGGAAGATGAACAGGAATAGGGAGAACCAATGAGAGACTAGCTGGAGGTGTCTGGACGGGAAAATTTAACTCTCATTTCCCACCAGGAAGAGGAATTAACCAAAGGCTCAGCGTGCCATGCCGGAACCAGATTAGGGCCTGAAGCAATCCTGCGGTGTTGCGGCCAGCTCACAAGAAAGCGAGTTGAAGAAAGGAGCTCAGGGGCACTGTAATTCACAAACCTGCAGAGTTATAAATGACAGCTATCATCCAAAAATATACTGAAGTAAGCCTGCCAAGAGGACTTGAAAGCCGGGCAGAATTGCAGGAAACCGATTTCAGGAGGTAGACTGGAATTGCATTTAAGGCATAGGAAAAGAGGCAGAAGGTCGACAATGATGCACTTGGCCAAAAAGGGCGTATGCGTTTTTTCCTGAATATATTCAGGAAAAAACGCATACGCCCTTTTTGGCCAACCAAGCAAGCTTGCAAAGGAAATCTGCACTACAATGAAGTCTCACTTCCCCCCGGTCAAAAGGGCCATCTGAAAAAAGTGTAAAATCCAGAAAGGCAGGACAGGCCATGGAGAACTGGGAGCCTTGTTATGCTGATGGGCGGGATGTACATTGCCAAAAGCCAATCGGGAGAAGTGTATGGTGATTCCTGAAACATCTAAAAAACAAAGCAACAGAGCCTAGGGCACTTTCACTTATGGTCCTATAGCTTAGGGAAATTAAAATCAAAAAGACACAGACACCCCAATGTTTGGGATGGCTCTGTTTACAAGAAACTCGTTTACGGTACAAGTTCAATATCGCATAAAGCGGAAAATGGATAAAGAAGTTGTGGTACTTACGTACAATGCAATATCACTCAGCAATGACATCTATGTCATCAGGCCCATAGCAGCATAATGAGTGGATTCAGGTATGATGATTCTAACTGAAATAAGTCACACAGAAAAAGAAACATCATAAGATATCACTAATACACGGAATGTAAACTTGGCTACACAGGAACTGAATTTCAAAACAGAACATGGTCCCAAATTTAGAAAATCAACTTATGCTTGCTTAAGGGGAAAGGTGAGTTGGGGTGCTGCATAAAACCAGAGATTGAAATGAGCACAGATAAAGTTCCTTAAGCCAAATATGTAATAGACAAGAGCTACTCCTTGCTCAACGAAATGGACTCAAAACCCCATATTAAACGCCTAATAATGTACCTGACTAGTAAGTATCTTAAAACCTATGGATTGCTATGTCTCTGAAAGTGAATCAATCGTGAGTACAGGGGCAAAAACGCAGCAGTGATAGGATTGGAGAGTTTTGGTGAGCAAATGAAGACCCTTTGAAGTCAGATTGCATGGTACCCATTCCACGGGTCTCAACTCTCCAGGTTTAAGGGATTCTTCCTTCAGCTAAAACATGCATGTGGAACCCAGAGTATGATCAACCGTGTGATCGGGAGACGTGTTGAAATATGTCTCAGTTCTCGTCCCCTGGTACTCGGGTGCAACATTCCAGATGCTTTACTAACACTCTCCCGACTTGGAGAGTCAGTGCCTTTAACCTCCTGTTTGGCCCAGTTTGCAAATTCCGCGGAAGATGAACAGGAATAGGGAGAACCAATGAGAGACTAGCTGGAGGTGTCTGGACGGGAAAATTTAACTCTCATTTCCCACCAGGAAGAGGAATTAACCAAAGGCTCAGCGTGCCATGCCGGAACCAGATTAGGGCCTGAAGCAATCCTGCGGTGTTGCGGCCAGCTCACAAGAAAGCGAGTTGAAGAAAGGAGCTCAGGGGCACTGTAATTCACAAACCTGCAGAGTTATAAATGACAGCTATCATCCAAAAATATACTGAAGTAAGGCTGCCAAGAGGACTTGAAAGCCGGGCAGAATTGCAGGAAACCGATTTCAGGAGGTAGACTGGAATTGCATTTAAAGCATAGGAAAAGAGGCAGAAGGTCGACAATGATGCACTTGGCCAAAAAGGGCGTATGCGTTTTTTCCTGAATATATTCAGGAAAAAACGCATACGCCCTTTTTGGCCAACCAAGCAAGCTTGCAAAGGAAATCTGCACTACAATGAAGTCTCACTTCCCCCCCGTCAAAAGGGCCATCTGAAAAAAGTGTAAAATCCAGAAAGGCAGGACAGGCCATGGAGAACTGGGAGCCTTGTTATGCTGATGGGCGGGATGTAAATTGCCAACAGCCACTCGGGAGAAGTGTATGGTGTTTCCTGAAACATCTAAAAAACAAAGCAACAGAGCCTAGGGCACTTCCACTTATGGTCCTATAGCTTAGGGAAATTAAAATCAAAAAGACACAGCCACCCCAAAGTTTGGGATGGCTCTGTTTACAAGAAACTCGTTTACGGTACAAGTTCAATATCGCATAAAGCGGAAAATGGATAAAGAAGTTGTGGTACTTACGTACAATGCAATATCACTCAGCAATGACATCTATGTCATCAGGCCCATAGCAGCATAATGAGTGGATTCAGGTATGATGATTCTAACTGAAATAAGTCACACAGAAAAAGAAACATCATAAGATATCACTAATACACGGAATGTAAACTTGGCTACACAGGAACTGAATTTCAAAACAGAACATGGTCCCAAATTTAGAAAATCAACTTATGCTTGCTTAAGGGGAAAGGTGAGTTGGGGTGCTGCATAAAACCAGAGATTGAAATGAGCACAGATAAAGTTCCTTAAGCCAAATATGTAATAGACAAGAGCTACTCCTTGCTCAACGAAATGGACTCAAAACCCCATATTAAACGCCTAATAATGTACCTGACTAGTAAGTATCTTAAAACCTATGGATTGCTATGTCTCTGAAAGTGAATCAATCGTGAGTACAGGGGCAAAAACGCAGCAGTGATAGGATTGGAGAGTTTTGGTGAGCAAATGAAGACCCTTTGAAGTCATATTGCATGGTACCCATTCCACGGGTCTCAACTCTCCAGGTTTAAGGGATTCTTCCTTCAGCTAAAACATGCATGTGGAACCCAGAGTATGATCAACCGTGTGATCGGGAGACGTGTTGAAATATGTCTCAGTTCTCGTCCCCTGGTACTCGGGTGCAACATTCCAGATGCTTTACTAACACTCTCCCGACTTGGAGAGTCAGTGCCTTTAACCTCCTGTTTGGCCCAGTTTGCAAATTCCGCGGAAGATGAACAGGAATAGGGAGAACCAATGAGAGACTAGCTGGAGGTGTCTGGACGGGAAAATTTAACTCTCATTTCCCACCAGGAAGAGGAATTAACCAAAGGCTCAGCGTGCCATGCCGGAACCAGATTAGGGCCTGAAGCAATCCTGCGGTGTTGCGGCCAGCTCACAAGAAAGCGAGTTGAAGAAAGGAGCTCAGGGGCACTGTAATTCACAAACCTGCAGAGTTATAAATGACAGCTATCATCCAAAAATATACTGAAGTAAGGCTGCCAAGAGGACTTGAAAGCCGGGCAGAATTGCAGGAAACCGATTTCAGGAGGTAGACTGGAATTGCATTTAAAGCATAGGAAAAGAGGCAGAAGGTCGACAATGATGCACTTGGCCAAAAAGGGCGTATGCGTTTTTTCCTGAATATATTCAGGAAAAAACGCATACGCCCTTTTTGGCCAACCAAGCAAGCTTGCAAAGGAAATCTGCACTACAATGAAGTCTCACTTCCCCCCCGTCAAAAGGGCCATCTGAAAAAAGTGTAAAATCCAGAAAGGCAGGACAGGCCATGGAGAACTGGGAGCCTTGTTATGCTGATGGGCGGGATGTAAATTGCCAACAGCCACTCGGGAGAAGTGTATGGTGTTTCCTGAAACATCTAAAAAACAAAGCAACAGAGCCTAGGGCACTTCCACTTATGGTCCTATAGCTTAGGGAAATTAAAATCAAAAAGACACAGCCACCCCAAAGTTTGGGATGGCTCTGTTTACAAGAAACTCGTTTACGGTACAAGTTCAATATCGCATAAAGCGGAAAATGGATAAAGAAGTTGTGGTACTTACGTACAATGCAATATCACTCAGCAATGACATCTATGTCATCAGGCCCATAGCAGCATAATGAGTGGATTCAGGTATGATGATTCTAACTGAAATAAGTCACACAGAAAAAGAAACATCATAAGATATCACTAATACACGGAATGTAAACTTGGCTACACAGGAACTGAATTTCAAAACAGAACATGGTCCCAAATTTAGAAAATCAACTTATGCTTGCTTAAGGGGAAAGGTGAGTTGGGGTGCTGCATAAAACCAGAGATTGAAATGAGCACAGATAAAGTTCCTTAAGCCAAATATGTAATAGACAAGAGCTACTCCTTGCTCAACGAAATGGACTCAAAACCCCATATTAAACGCCTAATAATGTACCTGACTAGTAAGTATCTTAAAACCTATGGATTGCTATGTCTCTGAAAGTGAATCAATCGTGAGTACAGGGGCAAAAACGCAGCAGTGATAGGATTGGAGAGTTTTGGTGAGCAAATGAAGACCCTTTGAAGTCATATTGCATGGTACCCATTCCACGGGTCTCAACTCTCCAGGTTTAAGGGATTCTTCCTTCAGCTAAAACATGCATGTGGAACCCAGAGTATGATCAACCGTGTGATCGGGAGACGTGTTGAAATATGTCTCAGTTCTCGTCCCCTGGTACTCGGGTGCAACATTCCAGATGCTTTACTAACACTCTCCCGACTTGGAGAGTCAGTGCCTTTAACCTCCTGTTTGGCCCAGTTTGCAAATTCCGCGGAAGATGAACAGGAATAGGGAGAACCAATGAGAGACTAGCTGGAGGTGTCTGGACGGGAAAATTTAACTCCCATTTCCCACCAGGAAGAGGAATTAACCAAAGGCTCAGCGTGCCGTGCCGGAACCAGATTAGGGCCTGAAGGAATCCTGCGGTGTTGCGGCCAGCTCACAAGAAAGCGAGTTTAAGAAAGCAGCTCAGGGGCACTGTAATTCACAAACCTGCAGAGTTATAAATGACAGCTATCATCCAAAAATATACTGAAGTAAGGCTGCCAAGAGGACTTGAAAGCCGGGCAGAATTGCAGGAAACCGATTTCAGGAGGTAGACTGGAATTGCATTTAAAGCATAGGAAAAGAGGCAGAAGGTCGACAATGATGCACTTGGCCAAAAAGGGCGTATGCGTTTTTTCCTGAATATATTCAGGAAAAAACGCATACGCCCTTTTTGGCCAACCAAGCAAGCTTGCAAAGGAAATCTGCACTACAATGAAGTCTCACTTCCCCCCCCCCCGTCAAAAGGGCCATCTGAAAAAAGTGTAAAATCCAGAAAGGCAGGACAGGCCATGGAGAACTGGGAGCCTTGTTATGCTGATGGGCGGGATGTAACTTGCCAACAGCCACTCAGGAGAAGTGTATGGTGTTTCCTGAAACATCTAAAAAACAAAGCAACAGAGCCTAGGGCACTTCCACTTATGGTCCTATAGCTTAGGGAAATTAAAATCAAAAAGACACAGCCACCCCAAAGTTTGGGATGGCTCTGTTTACAAGAAACTCGTTTACGGTACAAGTTCAATATCGCATAAAGCGGAAAATGGATAAAGAAGTTGTGGTACTTACGTACAATGCAATATCACTCAGCAATGACATCTATGTCATCAGGCCCATAGCAGCATAATGAGTGGATTCAGGTATGATGATTCTAACTGAAATAAGTCACACAGAAAAAGAAACATCATAAGATATCACTAATACACGGAATGTAAACTTGGCTACACAGGAACTGAATTTCAAAACAGAACATGGTCCCAAATTTAGAAAATCAACTTATGCTTGCTTAAGGGGAAAGGTGAGTTGGGGTGCTGCATAAAACCAGAGATTGAAATGAGCACAGATAAAGTTCCTTAAGCCAAATATGTAATAGACAAGAGCTACTCCTTGCTCAACGAAATGGACTCAAAACCCCATATTAAACGCCTAATAATGTACCTGACTAGTAAGTATCTTAAAACCTATGGATTGCTATGTCTCTGAAAGTGAATCAATCGTGAGTACAGGGGCAAAAACGCAGCAGTGATAGGATTGGAGAGTTTTGGTGAGCAAATGAAGACCCTTTGAAGTCATATTGCATGGTACCCATTCCACGGGTCTCAACTCTCCAGGTTTAAGGGATTCTTCCTTCAGCTAAAACATGCATGTGGAACCCAGAGTATGATCAACCGTGTGATCGGGAGACGTGTTGAAATATGTCTCAGTTCTCGTCCCCTGGTACTCGGGTGCAACATTCCAGATGCTTTACTAACACTCTCCCGACTTGGAGAGTCAGTGCCTTTAACCTCCTGTTTGGCCCAGTTTGCAAATTCCGCGGAAGATGAACAGGAATAGGGAGAACCAATGAGAGACTAGCTGGAGGTGTCTGGACGGGAAAATTTAACTCTCATTTCCCACCAGGAAGAGGAATTAACCAAAGGCTCAGCGTGCCATGCCGGAACCAGATTAGGGCCTGAAGCAATCCTGCGGTGTTGCGGCCAGCTCACAAGAAAGCGAGTTGAAGAAAGGAGCTCAGGGGCACTGTAATTCACAAACCTGCAGAGTTATAAATGACAGCTATCATCCAAAAATATACTGAAGTAAGGCTGCCAAGAGGACTTGAAAGCCGGGCAGAATTGCAGGAAACCGATTTCAGGAGGTAGACTGGAATTGCATTTAAGGCATAGGAAAAGAGGCAGAAGGTCGACAATGATGCACTTGGCCAAAAAGGGCGTATGCGTTTTTTCCTGAATATATTCAGGAAAAAACGCATACGCCCTTTTTGGCCAACCAAGCAAGCTTGCAAAGGAAATCTGCACTACAATGAAGTCTCACTTCCCCCCGGTCAAAAGGGCCATCTGAAAAAAGTGTAAAATCCAGAAAGGCAGGACAGGCCATGGAGAACTGGGAGCCTTGTTATGCTGATGGGCGGGATGTAAATTGCCAACAGCCACTCGGGAGAAGTGTATGGTGTTTCCTGAAACATCTAAAAAACAAAGCAACAGAGCCTAGGGCACTTCCACTTATGGTCCTATAGCTTAGGGAAATTAAAATCAAAAAGACACAGCCACCCCAAAGTTTGGGATGGCTCTGTTTACAAGAAACTCGTTTACGGTACAAGTTCAATATCGCATAAAGCGGAAAATGGATAAAGAAGTTGTGGTACTTACGTACAATGCAATATCACTCAGCAATGACATCTATGTCATCAGGCCCATAGCAGCATAATGAGTGGATTCAGGTATGATGATTCTAACTGAAATAAGTCACACAGAAAAAGAAACATCATAAGATATCACTAATACACGGAATGTAAACTTGGCTACACAGGAACTGAATTTCAAAACAGAACATGGTCCCAAATTTAGAAAATCAACTTATGCTTGCTTAAGGGGAAAGGTGAGTTGGGGTGCTGCATAAAACCAGAGATTGAAATGAGCACAGATAAAGTTCCTTAAGCCAAATATGTAATAGACAAGAGCTACTCCTTGCTCAACGAAATGGACTCAAAACCCCATATTAAACGCCTAATAATGTACCTGACTAGTAAGTATCTTAAAACCTATGGATTGCTATGTCTCTGAAAGTGAATCAATCGTGAGTACAGGGGCAAAAACGCAGCAGTGATAGGATTGGAGAGTTTTGGTGAGCAAATGAAGACCCTTTGAAGTCATATTGCATGGTACCCATTCCACGGGTCTCAACTCTCCAGGTTTAAGGGATTCTTCCTTCAGCTAAAACATGCATGTGGAACCCAGAGTATGATCAACCGTGTGATCGGGAGACGTGTTGAAATATGTCTCAGTTCTCGTCCCCTGGTACTCGGGTGCAACATTCCAGATGCTTTACTAACACTCTCCCGACTTGGAGAGTCAGTGCCTTTAACCTCCTGTTTGGCCCAGTTTGCAAATTCCGCGGAAGATGAACAGGAATAGGGAGAACCAATGAGAGACTAGCTGGAGGTGTCTGGACGGGAAAATTTAACTCCCATTTCCCACCAGGAAGAGGAATTAACCAAAGGCTCAGCGTGCCGTGCCGGAACCAGATTAGGGCCTGAAGGAATCCTGCGGTGTTGCGGCCAGCTCACAAGAAAGCGAGTTTAAGAAAGCAGCTCAGGGGCACTGTAATTCACAAACCTGCAGAGTTATAAATGACAGCTATCATCCAAAAATATACTGAAGTAAGGCTGCCAAGAGGACTTGAAAGCCGGGCAGAATTGCAGGAAACCGATTTCAGGAGGTAGACTGGAATTGCATTTAAAGCATAGGAAAAGAGGCAGAAGGTCGACAATGATGCACTTGGCCAAAAAGGGCGTATGCGTTTTTTCCTGAATATATTCAGGAAAAAACGCATACGCCCTTTTTGGCCAACCAAGCAAGCTTGCAAAGGAAATCTGCACTACAATGAAGTCTCACTTCCCCCCCGTCAAAAGGGCCATCTGAAAAAAGTGTAAAATCCAGAAAGGCAGGACAGGCCATGGAGAACTGGGAGCCTTGTTATGCTGATGGGCGGGATGTAACTTGCCAACAGCCACTCGGGAGAAGTGTATGGTGTTTCCTGAAACATCTAAAAAACAAAGCAACAGAGCCTAGGGCACTTCCACTTATGGTCCTATAGCTTAGGGAAATTAAAATCAAAAAGACACAGCCACCCCAAAGTTTGGGATGGCTCTGTTTACAAGAAACTCGTTTACGGTACAAGTTCAATATCGCATAAAGCGGAAAATGGATAAAGAAGTTGTGGTACTTACGTACAATGCAATATCACTCAGCAATGACATCTATGTCATCAGGCCCATAGCAGCATAATGAGTGGATTCAGGTATGATGATTCTAACTGAAATAAGTCACACAGAAAAAGAAACATCATAAGATATCACTAATACACGGAATGTAAACTTGGCTACACAGGAACTGAATTTCAAAACAGAACATGGTCCCAAATTTAGAAAATCAACTTATGCTTGCTTAAGGGGAAAGGTGAGTTGGGGTGCTGCATAAAACCAGAGATTGAAATGAGCACAGATAAAGTTCCTTAAGCCAAATATGTAATAGACAAGAGCTACTCCTTGCTCAACAAAATGGACTCAAAACCCCATATTAAACGCCTAATAATGTACCTGACTAGTAAGTATCTTAAAACCTATGGATTGCTATGTCTCTGAAAGTGAATCAATCGTGAGTACAGGGGCAAAAACGCAGCAGTGATAGGATTGGAGAGTTTTGGTGAGCAAATGAAGACCCTTTGAAGTCATATTGCATGGTACCCATTCCACGGGTCTCAACTCTCCAGGTTTAAGGGATTCTTCCTTCAGCTAAAACATGCATGTGGAACCCAGAGTATGATCAACCGTGTGATCGGGAGACGTGTTCCAATATGTCTCAGTTCTCGTCCCCTGGTACTCGGGTGCAACATTCCAGATGCTTTACTAACACTCTCCCGACTTGGAGAGTCAGTGCCTTTAACCTCCTGTTTGGCCCAGTTTGCAAATTCCGCGGAAGATGAACAGGAATAGGGAGAACCAATGAGAGACTAGCTGGAGGTGTCTGGACGGGAAAATTTAACTCCCATTTCCCACCAGGAAGAGGAATTAACCAAAGGCTCAGCGTGCCGTGCCGGAACCAGATTAGGGCCTGAAGGAATCCTGCGGTGTTGCGGCCAGCTCACAAGAAAGCGAGTTTAAGAAAGCAGCTCAGGGGCACTGTAATTCACAAACCTGCAGAGTTATAAATGACAGCTATCATCCAAAAATATACTGAAGTAAGGCTGCCAAGAGGACTTGAAAGCCGGGCAGAATTGCAGGAAACCGATTTCAGGAGGTAGACTGGAATTGCATTTAAAGCATAGGAAAAGAGGCAGAAGGTCGACAATGATGCACTTGGCCAAAAAGGGCGTATGCGTTTTTTCCTGAATATATTCAGGAAAAAACGCATACGCCCTTTTTGGCCAACCAAGCAAGCTTGCAAAGGAAATCTGCACTACAATGAAGTCTCACTTCCCCCCCGTCAAAAGGGCCATCTGAAAAAAGTGTAAAATCCAGAAAGGCAGGACAGGCCATGGAGAACTGGGAGCCTTGTTATGCTGATGGGCGGGATGTAACTTGCCAACAGCCACTGGGGAGAAGTGTATGGTGTTTCCTGAAACATCTAAAAAACAAAGCAACAGAGACTAGGGCACTTCCACTTATGGTCCTATAGCTTAGGGAAATTAAAATCAAAAAGACACAGCCACCCCAAAGTTTGGGATGGTTCTGTTTACAAGAAACTCGTTTACGGTACAAGTTCAATATCGCATAAAGCGGAAAATGGATAAAGAAGTTGTGGTACTTACGTACAATGCAATATCACTCAGCAATGACATCTATGTCATCAGGCCCATAGCAGCATAATGAGTGGATTCAGGTATGATGATTCTAACTGAAATAAGTCACACAGAAAAAGAAACATCATAAGATATCACTAATACACGGAATGTAAACTTGGCTACACAGGAACTGAATTTCAAAACAGAACATGGTCCCAAATTTAGAAAATCAACTTATGCTTGCTTAAGGGGAAAGGTGAGTTGGGGTGCTGCATAAAACCAGAGATTGAAATGAGCACAGATGAAGTTCCTTAAGCCAAATATGTAATAGACAAGAGCTACTCCTTGCTCAACGAAATGGACTCAAAACCCCATATTAAACGCCTAATAATGTACCTGACTAGTAAGTATCTTAAAACCTATGGATTGCTATGTCTCTGAAAGTGAATCAATCGTGAGTACAGGGGCAAAAACGCAGCAGTGATAGGATTGGAGAGTTTTGGTGAGCAAATGAAGACCCTTTGAAGTCATATTGCATGGTACCCATTCCACGGGTCTCAACTCTCCAGGTTTAAGGGATTCTTCCTTCAGCTAAAACATGCATGTGGAACCCAGAGTATGATCAACCGTGTGATCGGGAGACGTGTTCCAATATGTCTCAGTTCTCGTCCCCTGGTACTCGGGTGCAACATTCCAGATGCTTTACTAACACTCTCCCGACTTGGAGAGTCAGTGCCTTTAACCTCCTGTTTGGCCCAGTTTGCAAATTCCGCGGAAGATGAACAGGAATAGGGAGAACCAATGAGAGACTAGCTGGAGGTGTCTGGACGGGAAAATTTAACTCTCATTTCCCACCAGGAAGAGGAATTAACCAAAGGCTCAGCGTGCTATGCCGGAACCAGATTAGGGCCTGAAGCAATCCTGCGGTGTTGCGGCCAGCTCACAAGAAAGCGAGTTGAAGAAAGGAGCTCAGGGGCACTGTAATTCACAAACCTGCAGAGTTATAAATGACAGCTATCATCCAAAAATATACTGAAGTAAGGCTGCCAAGAGGACTTGAAAGCCGGGCAGAATTGCAGGAAACCGATTTCAGGAGGTAGACTGGAATTGCATTTAAAGCATAGGAAAAGAGGCAGAAGGTCGACAATGATGCACTTGGCCAAAAAGGGCGTATGCGTTTTTTCCTGAATATATTCAGGAAAAAACGCATACGCCCTTTTTGGCCAACCAAGCAAGCTTGCAAAGGAAATCTGCACTACAATGAAGTCTCACTTCCCCCCCGTCAAAAGGGCCATCTGAAAAAAGTGTAAAATCCAGAAAGGCAGGACAGGCCATGGAGAACTGGGAGCCTTGTTATGCTGATGGGCGGGATGTTACTTGCCAACAGCCACTCGGGAGAAGTGTATGGTGTTTCCTGAAACATCTAAAAAACAAAGCAACAGAGCCTAGGGCACTTCCACTTATGGTCCTATAGTTTAGGGAAATTGAAATCAAAAAGACACAGCCACCCCAAAGTTTGGGATGGCTCTGTTTACAAGAAACTCGTTTACGGTACAAGTTCAATATCGCATAAAGCGAAAAATGGATAAAGAAGTTGTGGTACTTACGTACAATGCAATATCACTCAGCAATGACATCTATGTCATCAGGCCCATAGCAGCATAATGAGTGGATTCAGGTATGATGATTCTAACTGAAATAAGTCACACAGAAAAAGAAACATCATAAGATATCACTAATACACGGAATGTAAACTTGGCTACACAGGAACTGAATTTCAAAACAGAACATGGTCCCAAATTTAGAAAATCAACTTATGCTTGCTTAAGGGGAAAGGTGAGTTGGGGTGCTGCATAAAACCAGAGATTGAAATGAGCACAGATAAAGTTCCTTAAGCCAAATATGTAATAGACAAGAGCTACTCCTTGCTCAACGAAATGGACTCAAAACCCCATATTAAACGCCTAATAATGTACCTGACTAGTAAGTATCTTAAAACCTATGGATTGCTATGTCTCTGAAAGTGAATCAATCGTGAGTACAGGGGCAAAAACGCAGCAGTGATAGGATTGGAGAGTTTTGGTGAGCAAATGAAGACCCTTTGAAGTCATATTGCATGGTACCCATTCCACGGGTCTCAACTCTCCAGGTTTAAGGGATTCTTCCTTCAGCTAAAACATGCATGTGGAACCCAGAGTATGATCAACCGTGTGATCGGGAGACGTGTTGAAATATGTCTCAGTTCTCGTCCCCTGGTACTCGGGTGCAACATTCCAGATGCTTTACTAACACTCTCCCGACTTGGAGAGTCAGTGCCTTTAACCTCCTGTTTGGCCCAGTTTGCAAATTCCGCGGAAGATGAACAGGAATAGGGAGAACCAATGAGAGACTAGCTGGAGGTGTCTGGACGGGAAAATTTAACTCTCATTTCCCACCAGGAAGAGGAATTAACCAAAGGCTCAGCGTGCCATGCCGGAACCAGATTAGGGCCTGAAGCAATCCTGCGGTGTTGCGGCCAGCTCACAAGAAAGCGAGTTGAAGAAAGGAGCTCAGGGGCACTGTAATTCACAAACCTGCAGAGTTATAAATGACAGCTATCATCCAAAAATATACTGAAGTAAGGCTGCCAAGAGGACTTGAAAGCCGGGCAGAATTGCAGGAAACCGATTTCAGGAGGTAGACTGGAATTGCATTTAAAGCATAGGAAAAGAGGCAGAAGGTCGACAATGATGCACTTGGCCAAAAAGGGCGTATGCGTTTTTTCCTGAATATATTCAGGAAAAAACGCATACGCCCTTTTTGGCCAACTAAGCAAGCTTGCAAAGGAAATCTGCACTACAATGAAGTCTCACTTCCCCCCCGTCAAAAGGGCCATCTGAAAAAAGTGTAAAATCCAGAAAGGCAGGACAGGCCATGGAGAACTGGGAGCCTTGTTATGCTGATGGGCGGGATGTCAATTGCCAACAGCCACTCGGGAGAAGTGTATGGTGTTTCCTGAAACATCTAAAAAACAAAGCAACAGAGCCTAGGGCACTTCCACTTATGGTCCTATAGCTTAGGGAAATTAAAATCAAAAAGACACAGCCACCCCAAAGTTTGGGATGGCTCTGTTTACAAGAAACTCGTTTACGGTACAAGTTCAATATCGCATAAAGCGAAAAATGGATAAAGAAGTTGTGGTACTTACATACAATGCAACATCACTCAGCAATGACATCTATGTCATCAGGCCCATAGCAGCATAATGAGTGGATTCAGGTATGATGATTCTAACTGAAATAAGTCACACAGAAAAAGAAACATCATAAGATATCACTAATACACGGAATGTAAACTTGGCTACACAGGAACTGAATTTCAAAACAGAACATGGTCCCAAATTTAGAAAATCAACTTATGCTTGCTTAAGGGGAAAGGTGAGTTGGGGTGCTGCATAAAACCAGAGATTGAAATGAGCACAGATAAAGTTCCTTAAGCCAAATATGTAATAGACAAGAGCTACTCCTTGCTCAACGAAATGGACTCAAAACCCCATATTAAACGCCTAATAATGTACCTGACTAGTAAGTATCTTAAAACCTATGGATTGCTATGTCTCTGAAAGTGAATCAATCGTGAGTACAGGGGCAAAAACGCAGCAGTGATAGGATTGGAGAGTTTTGGTGAGCAAATGAAGACCCTTTGAAGTCATATTGCATGGTACCCATTCCACGGGTCTCAACTCTCCAGGTTTAAGGGATTCTTCCTTCAGCTAAAACATGCATGTGGAACCCAGAGTATGATCAACCGTGTGATCGGGAGACGTGTTCCAATATGTCTCAGTTCTCGTCCCCTGGTACTCGGGTGCAACATTCCAGATGCTTTACTAACACTCTCCCGACTTGGAGAGTCAGTGCCTTTAACCTCCTGTTTGGCCCAGTTTGCAAATTCCGTGGAAGATGAACAGGAATAGGGAGAACCAATGAGAGACTAGCTGGAGGTGTCTGGACGGGAAAATTTAACTCTCATTTCCCACCAGGAAGAGGAATTAACCAAAGGCTCAGCGTGCCATGCCGGAACCAGATTAGGGCCTGAAGCAATCCTGCGGTGTTGCGGCCAGCTCACAAGAAAGCGAGTTGAAGAAAGGAGCTCAGGGGCACTGTAATTCACAAACCTGCAGAGTTATAAATGACAGCTATCATCCAAAAATATACTGAAGTAAGGCTGCCAAGAGGACTTGAAAGCCGGGCAGAATTGCAGGAAACCGATTTCAGGAGGTAGACTGGAATTGCATTTAAAGCATAGGAAAAGAGGCAGAAGGTCGACAATGATGCACTTGGCCAAAAAGGGCGTATGCGTTTTTTCCTGAATATATTCAGGAAAAAACGCATACGCCCTTTTTGGCCAACTAAGCAAGCTTGCAAAGGAAATCTGCACTACAATGAAGTCTCAATTCCGCCCCCGTCAAAAGGGCCATCTGAAAAAAGTGTAAAATCCAGAAAGGCAGGACAGGCCATGGAGAACTGGGAGCCTTGTTATGCTGATGGGCGGGATGTAAATTGCCAACAGCCACTGGGGAGAAGTGTATGGTGTTTCCTGAAACATCTAAAAAACAAAGCAACAGAGCCTAGGGCACTTCCACTTATGGTCCTATAGCTTAGGGAAATTAAAATCAAAAAGACACAGCCACCCCAAAGTTTGGGATGGCTCTGTTTACAAGAAACTCGTTTATGGTACAAGTTCAATATCGCATAAAGCGAAAAATGGATAAAGAAGTTGTGGTACTTACGTACAATGCAATATC
Organism: Orcinus orca; assembly: GCF_937001465.1. Taxonomy (NCBI): domain Eukaryota; kingdom Metazoa; phylum Chordata; class Mammalia; order Artiodactyla; family Delphinidae; genus Orcinus; species Orcinus orca. Next base: position 95,923 of record NW_026043865.1, on the reverse strand, counting down.
ACTCAGCAATGACATCTATGTCATCAGGCCCATAGCAGCATGATGAGTGGATTCAGGTATGATGATTCTAGCTGAAATAAGTCACACAGAAAAAGAAACATCATAAGATATCACTAATACACGGAATGTAAACTTGGCTACACAGGAACTGAATTTCAAAACAGAACATGGTCCCAAATTTAGAAAACCAACTTATGCTTGCTTAAGGGGAAAGGTGAGTTGGGGTGCTGCATAAAACCAGAGATTGAAATGAGCACAGATAAAGTTCCTTAAGCCAAATATGTAATAGACAAGAGCTACTCCTTGCTCAACGAAATGGACTCAAAACCCCATATTAAACGCCTAATAATGTACCTGACTAGTAAGTATCTTAAAACCTATGGATTGCTATGTCTCTGAAAGTGAATCAATCGTGAGTACAGGGGCAAAAACGCAGCAGTGATAGGATTGGAGAGTTTTGGTGAGCAAATGAAGACCCTTTGAAGTCATATTGCATGGTACCCATTCCACGGGTCTCAACTCTCCAGGTTTAAGGGATTCTTCCTTCAGCTAAAACATGCATGTGGAACCCAGAGTATGATCAACCGTGTGATCGGGAGACGTGTTGAAATATGTCTCAGTTCTCGTCCCCTGGTACTCGGGTGCAACATTCCAGATGCTTTACTAACACTCTCCCGACTTGGAGAGTCAGTGCCTTTAACCTCCTGTTTGGCCCAGTTTGCAAATTCCGCGGAAGATGAACAGGAATAGGGAGAACCAATGAGAGACTAGCTGGAGGTGTCTGGACGGGAAAATTTAACTCTCATTTCCCACCAGGAAGAGGAATTAACCAAAGGCTCAGCGTGCCATGCCGGAACCAGATTAGGGCCTGAAGCAATCCTGCGGTGTTGCGGCCAGCTCACAAGAAAGCGAGTTGAAGAAAGGAGCTCAGGGGCACTGTAATTCACAAACCTGCAGAGTTATAAATGACAGCTATCATCCAAAAATATACTGAAGTAAGGCTGCCAAGAGGACTTGAAAGCCGGGCAGAATTGCAGGAAACCGATTTCAGGAGGTAGACTGGAATTGCATTTAAAGCATAGGAAAAGAGGCAGAAGGTCGACAATGATGCACTTGGCCAAAAAGGGCGTATGCGTTTTTTCCTGAATATATTCAGGAAAAAACGCATACGCCCTTTTTGGCCAACTAAGCAAGCTTGCAAAGGAAATCTGCACTACAATGAAGTCTCAATTCCCCCCCCGTCAAAAGGGCCATCTGAAAAAAGTGTAAAATCCAGAAAGGCAGGACAGGCCATGGAGAACTGGGAGCCTTGTTATGCTGATGGGCGGGATGTAAATTGCCAACAGCCACTGGGGAGAAGTGTATGGTGTTTCCTGAAACATCTAAAAAACAAAGCAACAGAGCCTAGGGCACTTCCACTTATGGTCCTATAGCTTAGGGAAATTAAAATCAAAAAGACACAGCCACCCCAAAGTTTGGGATGGCTCTGTTTACAAGAAACTCGTTTACGGTACAAGTTCAATATCGCATAAAGCGAAAAATGGATAAAGAAGTTGTGGTACTTACGTACAATGCAATATCACTCAGCAATGACATCTATGTCATCAGGCCCATAGCAGCATGATGAGTGGATTCAGGTATGATGATTCTAACTGAAATAAGTCACACAGAAAAAGAAACATCATAAGATATCACTAATACACGGAATGTAAACTTGGCTACACAGGAACTGAATTTCAAAACAGAACATGGTCCCAAATTTAGAAAATCAACTTATGCTTGCTTAAGGGGAAAGGTGAGTTGGGGTGCTGCATAAAACCAGAGATTGAAATGAGCACAGATAAAGTTCCTTAAGCCAAATATGTAATAGACAAGAGCTACTCCTTGCTCAACGAAATGGACTCAAAACCCCATATTAAACGCCAAATAATGTACCTGACTAGTAAGTATCTTAAAACCTATGGATTGCTATGTCTCTGAAAGTGAATCAATCGTGAGTACAGGGGCAAAAACGCAGCAGTGATAGGATTGGAGAGTTTTGGTGAGCAAATGAAGACCCTTTGAAGTCATATTGCATGGTACCCATTCCACGGGTCTCAACTCTCCAGGTTTAAGGGATTCTTCCTTCAGCTAAAACATGCATGTGGAACCCAGAGTATGATCAACCGTGTGATCGGGAGACGTGTTGAAATATGTCTCAGTTCTCGTCCCCTGGTACTCGGGTGCAACATTCCAGATGCTTTACTAACACTCTCCCGACTTGGAGAGTCAGTGCCTTTAACCTCCTGTTTGGCCCAGTTTGCAAATTCCGCGGAAGATGAACAGGAATAGGGAGAACCAATGAGAGACTAACTGGAGGTTTCTGGACGGGGAAATTTAACTCTCATTTCCCACCAGGAAGAGGAATTAACCAAAGGCTCAGCGTGCCATGCCGGAACCAGATTAGGGCCTGAAGCAATCCTGCGGTGTTGCGGCCAGCTCACAAGAAAGCGAGTTGAAGAAAGGAGCTCAGGGGCACTGTAATTCACAAACCTGCAGAGTTATAAATGACAGCTATCATCCAAAAATATACTGAAGTAAGGCTGCCAAGAGGACTTGAAAGCCGGGCAGAATTGCAGGAAACCGATTTCAGGAGGTAGACTGGAATTGCATTTAAAGCATAGGAAAAGAGGCAGAAGGTCGACAATGATGCACTTGGCCAAAAAGGGCGTATGCGTTTTTTCCTGAATATATTCAGGAAAAAACGCATACGCCCTTTTTGGCCAACCAAGCAAGCTTGCAAAGGAAATCTGCACTACAATGAAGTCTCACTTCCCCCCCGTCAAAAGGGCCATCTGAAAAAAGTGTAAAATCCAGAAAGGCAGGACAGGCCATGGAGAACTGGGAGCCTTGTTATGCTGATGGGCGGGATGTAAATTGCCAACAGCCACTCGGGAGAAGTGTATGGTGTTTCCTGAAACATCTAAAAAACAAAGCAACAGAGCCTAGGGCACTTCCACTTATGGTCCTATAGCTTAGGGAAATTAAAATCAAAAAGACACAGCCACCCCAAAGTTTGGGACGGCTCTGTTTACAAGAACCTCGTTTACGGTACAAGTTCAATATCGCATAAAGCGAAAAATGGATAAAGAAGTTGTGGTACTTACGTACAATGCAATATCACTCAGCAATGACATCTATGTCATCAGGCCCATAGCAGCATAATGAGTGGATTCAGGTACGATGATTCTAACTGAAATAAGTCACACAGAAAAAGAAACATCATAAGATATCACTAATACACGGAATGTAAACTTGGCTACACAGGAACTGAATTTCAAAACAGAACATGGTCCCAAATTTAGAAAATCAACTTATGCTTGCTTAAGGGGAAAGGTGAGTTGGGGTGCTGCATAAAACCAGAGATTGAAATGAGCACAGATAAAGTTCCTTAAGCCAAATATGTAATAGACAAGAGCTACTCCTTGCTCAACGAAATGGACTCAAAACCCCATATTAAACGCCTAATAATGTACCTGACTAGTAAGTATCTTAAAACCTATGGATTGCTATGTCTCTGAAAGTGAATCAATCGTGAGTACAGGGGCAAAAACGCAGCAGTGATAGGATTGGAGAGTTTTGGTGAGCAAATGAAGACCCTTTGAAGTCATATTGCATGGTACCCATTCCACGGGTCTCAACTCTCCAGGTTTAAGGGATTCTTCCTTCAGCTAAAACATGCATGTGGAACCCAGAGTATGATCAACCGTGTGATCGGGAGACGTGTTGAAATATGTCTCAGTTCTCGTCCCCTGGTACTCGGGTGCAACATTCCAGATGCTTTACTAACACTCTCCCGACTTGGAGAGTCAGTGCCTTTAACCTCCTGTTTGGCCCAGTTTGCAAATTCCGCGGAAGATGAACAGGAATAGGGAGAACCAATGAGAGACTAGCTGGAGGTGTCTGGACGGGAAAATTTAACTCTCATTCCCCACCAGGAAGAGGAATTAACCAAAGGCTCAGCGTGCCATGCCGGAACCAGATTAGGGCCTGAAGCAATCCTGCGGTGTTGCGGCCAGCTCACAAGAAAGCGAGTTGAAGAAAGGAGCTCAGGGGCACTGTAATTCACAAACCTGCAGAGTTATAAATGACAGCTATCATCCAAAAATATACTGAAGTAAGGCTGCCAAGAGGACTTGAAAGCCGGGCAGAATTGCAGGAAACCGATTTCAGGAGGTAGACTGGAATTGCATTTAAAGCATAGGAAAAGAGGCAGAAGGTCGACAATGATGCACTTGGCCAAAAAGGGCGTATGCGTTTTTTCCTGAATATATTCAGGAAAAAACGCATACGCCCTTTTTGGCCAACCAAGCAAGCTTGCAAAGGAAATCTGCACTACAATGAAGTCTCACTTCCACCCCGTCAAAAGGGCCATCTGAAAAAAGTGTAAAATCCAGAAAGGCAGGACAGGCCATGGAGAACTGGGAGCCTTGTTATGCTGATGGGCGGGATGTAAATTGCCAACAGCCACTCGGGAGAAGTGTATGGTGTTTCCTGAAACATCTAAAAAACAAAGCAACAGAGCCTAGGGCACTTCCACTTATGGTCCTATAGCTTAGGGAAATTAAAATCAAAAAGACACAGCCACCCCAAAGTTTGGGACGGCTCTGTTTACAAGAACCTCGTTTACGGTACAAGTTCAATATCGCATAAAGCGAAAAATGGATAAAGAAGTTGTGGTACTTACGTACAATGCAATATCACTCAGCAATGACATCTATGTCATCAGGCCCATAGCAGCATAATGAGTGGATTCAGGTATGATGATTCTAACTGAAATAAGTCACACAGAAAAAGAAACATCATAAGATATCACTAATACACGGAATGTAAACTTGGCTACACAGGAACTGAATTTCAAAACAGAACATGGTCCCAAATTTAGAAAATCAACTTATGCTTGCTTAAGGGGAAAGGTGAGTTGGGGTGCTGCATAAAACCAGAGATTGAAATGAGCACAGATAAAGTTCCTTAAGCCAAATATGTAATAGACAAGAGCTACTCCTTGCTCAACGAAATGGACTCAAAACCCCATATTAAACGCCTAATAATGTACCTGACTAGTAAGTATCTTAAAACCTATGGATTGCTATGTCTCTGAAAGTGAATCAATCGTGAGTACAGGGGCAAAAACGCAGCAGTGATAGGATTGGAGAGTTTTGGTGAGCAAATGAAGACCCTTTGAAGTCATATTGCATGGTACCCATTCCACGGGTCTCAACTCTCCAGGTTTAAGGGATTCTTCCTTCAGCTAAAACATGCATGTGGAACCCAGAGTATGATCAACCGTGTGATCGGGAGACGTGTTGAAATATGTCTCAGTTCTCGTCCCCTGGTACTCGGGTGCAACATTCCAGATGCTTTACTAACACTCTCCCGACTTGGAGAGTCAGTGCCTTTAACCTCCTGTTTGGCCCAGTTTGCAAATTCCGCGGAAGATGAACAGGAATAGGGAGAACCAATGAGAGACTAGCTGGAGGTGTCTGGACGGGAAAATTTAACTCTCATTTCCCACCAGGAAGAGGAATTAACCAAAGGCTCAGCGTGCCATGCCGGAACCAGATTAGGGCCTGAAGCAATCCTGCGGTGTTGCGGCCAGCTCACAAGAAAGCGAGTTGAAGAAAGGAGCTCAGGGGCACTGTAATTCACAAACCTGCAGAGTTATAAATGACAGCTATCATCCAAAAATATACTGAAGTAAGGCTGCCAAGAGGACTTGAAAGCCGGGCAGAATTGCAGGAAACCGATTTCAGGAGGTAGACTGGAATTGCATTTAAAGCATAGGAAAAGAGGCAGAAGGTCGACAATGATGCACTTGGCCAAAAAGGGCGTATGCGTTTTTTCCTGAATATATTCAGGAAAAAACGCATACGCCCTTTTTGGCCAACCAAGCAAGCTTGCAAAGGAAATCTGCACTACAATGAAGTCTCACTTCCCCCCCGTCAAAAGGGCCATCTGAAAAAAGTGTAAAATCCAGAAAGGCAGGACAGGCCATGGAGAACTGGGAGCCTTGTTATGCTGATGGGCGGGATGTAAATTGCCAACAGCCACTCGGGAGAAGTGTATGGTGTTTCCTGAAACATCTAAAAAACAAAGCAACAGAGCCTAGGGCACTTCCACTTATGGTCCTATAGCTTAGGGAAATTAAAATCAAAAAGACACAGCCACCCCAAAGTTTGGGACGGCTCTGTTTACAAGAACCTCGTTTATGGTACAAGTTCAATATCGCATAAAGCGAAAAATGGATAAAGAAGTTGTGGTACTTACGTACAATGCAATATCACTCAGCAATGACATCTATGTCATCAGGCCCATAGCAGCATAATGCGTGGATTCAGGTATGATGATTCTAACTGAAATAAGTCACACAGAAAAAGAAACATCATAAGATATCACTAATACACGGAATGTAAACTTGGCTACACAGGAACTGAATTTCAAAACAGAACATGGTCCCAAATTTAGAAAATCAACTTATGCTTGCTTAAGGGGAAAGGTGAGTTGGGGTGCTGCATAAAACCAGAGATTGAAATGAGCACAGATAAAGTTCCTTAAGCCAAATATGTAATAGACAAGAGCTACTCCTTGCTCAACGAAATGGACTCAAAACCCCATATTAAACGCCTAATAATGTACCTGACTAGTAAGTATCTTAAAACCTATGGATTGCTATGTCTCTGAAAGTGAATCAATCGTGAGTACAGGGGCAAAAACGCAGCAGTGATAGGATTGGAGAGTTTTGGTGAGCAAATGAAGACCCTTTGAAGTCATATTGCATGGTACCCATTCCACGGGTCTCAACTCTCCAGGTTTAAGGGATTCTTCCTTCAGCTAAAACATGCATGTGGAACCCAGAGTATGATCAACCGTGTGATCGGGAGACGTGTTGAAATATGTCTCAGTTCTCGTCCCCTGGTACTCGGGTGCAACATTCCAGATGCTTTACTAACACTCTCCCGACTTGGAGAGTCAGTGCCTTTAACCTCCTGTTTGGCCCAGTTTGCAAATTCCGCGGAAGATGAACAGGAATAGGGAGAACCAATGAGAGACTAGCTGGAGATGTCTGGACGGGAAAATTTAACTCTCATTTCCCACCAGGAAGAGGAATTAACCAAAGGCTCAGCGTGACATGCCGGAACCAGATTAGGGCCTGAAGCAATCCTGCGGTGTTGCGGCCAGCTCACAAGAAAGCGAGTTGAAGAAAGGAGCTCAGGGGCACTGTAATTCACAAACCTGCAGAGTTATAAATGACAGCTATCATCCAAAAATATACTGAAGTAAAGCTGCCAAGAGGACATGAAAGCCGGGCAGAATTGCAGGAAACCGATTTCAGGAGGTAGACTGGAATTGCATTTAAAGCATAGGAAAAGAGGCAGAAGGTCGACAATGATGCACTTGGCCAAAAAGGGCGTATGCGTTTTTTCCTGAATATATTCAGGAAAAAACGCATACGCCCTTTTTGGCCAACCAAGCAAGCTTGCAAAGGAAATCTGCACTACAATGAAGTCTCACTTCCCCCCCGTCAAAAGGGCCATCTGAAAAAAGTGTAAAATCCAGAAAGGCAGGACAGGCCATGGAGAACTGGGAGCCTTGTTATGCTGATGGGCGGGATGTAAATTGCCAACAGCCACTCGGGAGAAGTGTATGGTGTTTCCTGAAACATCTAAAAAACAAAGCAACAGAGCCTAGGGCACTTCCACTTATGGTCCTATAGCTTAGGGAAATTAAAATCAAAAAGACACAGCCACCCCAAAGTTTGGGATGGCTCTGTTTACAAGAAACTCGTTTACGGTACAAGTTCAATATCGCATAAAGCGAAAAATGGATAAAGAAGTTGTGGTACTTACGTACAATGCAATATCACTCAGCAATGACATCTATGTCATCAGGCCCATAGCAGCATAATGCGTGGATTCAGGTATGATGATTCTAACTGAAATAAGTCACACAGAAAAAGAAACATCATAAGATATCACTAATACACGGAATGTAAACTTGGCTACACAGGAACTGAATTTCAAAACAGAACATGGTCCCAAATTTAGAAAACCAACTTATGCTTGCTTAAGGGGAAAGGTGAGTTGGGGTGCTGCATAAAACCAGAGATTGAAATGAGCACAGATAAAGTTCCTTAAGCCAAATATGTAATAGACAAGAGCTACTCCTTGCTCAACGAAATGGACTCAAAACCCCATATTAAACGCCTAATAATGTACCTGACTAGTAAGTATCTTAAAACCTATGGATTGCTATGTCTCTGAAAGTGAATCAATCGTGAGTACAGGGGCAAAAACGCAGCAGTGATAGGATTGGAGAGTTTTGGTGAGCAAATGAAGACCCTTTGAAGTCATATTGCATGGTACCCATTCCACGGGTCTCAACTCTCCAGGTTTAAGGGATTCTTCCCTCAGCTAAAACATGCATGTGGAACCCAGAGTATGATCAACCGTGTGATCGGGAGACGTGTTCCAATATGTCTCAGTTCTCGTCCCCTGGTACTCGGGTGCAACATTCCAGATGCTTTACTAACACTCTCCCGACTTGGAGAGTCAGTGCCTTTAACCTCCTGTTTGGCCCAGTTTGCAAATTCCGCGGAAGATGAACAGGAATAGGGAGAACCAATGAGAGACTAGCTGGAGGTGTCTGGACGGGAAAATTTAACTCTCATTTCCCACCAGGAAGAGGAATTAACCAAAGGCTCAACGTGCCATGCCGGAACCAGATTAGGGCCTGAAGCAATCCTGCGGTGTTGCGGCCAGCTCACAAGAAAGCGAGTTGAAGAAAGGAGCTCAGGGGCACTGTAATTCACAAACCTGCAGAGTTATAAATGACAGCTATCATCCAAAAATATACTGAAGTAAGGCTGCCAAGAGGACTTGAAAGCCGGGCAGAATTGCAGGAAACCGATTTCAGGAGGTAGACTGGAATTGCATTTAAAGCATAGGAAAAGAGGCAGAAGGTCGACAATGATGCACTTGGCCAAAAAGGGCGTATGCGTTTTTTCCTGAATATATTCAGGAAAAAACGCATACGCCCTTTTTGGCCAACCAAGCAAGCTTGCAAAGGAAATCTGCACTACAATGAAGTCTCACTTCCCCCCCCGTCAAAAGGGCCATCTGAAAAAAGTGTAAAATCCAGAAAGGCAGGACAGGCCATGGAGAACTGGGAACCTTGTTATGCTGATGGGCGGGATGTAAATTGCCAAAAGCCACTCTGGAGAAGTGTATGGTGTTTCCTGAAACATCTAAAAAACAAAGCAACAGAGCCTAGGGCACTTCCACTTATGGTCCTATAGCTTAGGGAAATTAAAATCAAAAAGACACAGCCACCCCAAAGTTTGGGATGGCTCTGTTTACAAGAAACTCGTTTACGGTACAAGTTCAATATCGCATAAAGCGAAAAATGGATAAAGAAGTTGTGGTACTTACGTACAATGCAATATCACTCAGCAATGACATCTATGTCATCAGGCCCATAGCAGCATAATGAGTGGATTCAGGTATGATGATTCTAACTGAAATAAGTCACACAGAAAAAGAAACATCATAAGATATCACTAATACACGGAATGTAAACTTGGCTACACAGGAACTGAATTTCAAAACAGAACATGGTCCCAAATTTAGAAAATCAACTTATGCTTGCTTAAGGGGAAAGGTGAGTTGGGGTGCTGCATAAAACCAGAGATTGAAATGAGCACAGATAAAGTTCCTTAAGCCAAATATGTAATAGACAAGAGCTACTCCTTGCTCAACGAAATGGACTCAAAACCCCATATTAAACGCCTAATAATGTACCTGACTAGTAAGTATCTTAAAACCTATGGATTGCTATGTCTCTGAAAGTGAATCAATCGTGAGTACAGGGGCAAAAACGCAGCAGTGATAGGATTGGAGAGTTTTGGTGAGCAAATGAAGACCCTTTGAAGTCATATTGCATGGTACCCATTCCACGGGTCTCACCTCTCCAGGTTTAAGGGATTCTTCCTTCAGCTAAAACATGCATGTGGAACCCAGAGTATGATCAACCGTGTGATCGGGAGACGTGTTGAAATATGTCTCAGTTCTCGTCCCCTGGTACTCGGGTGCAACATTCCAGATGCTTTACTAACACTCTCCCGACTTGGAGAGTCAGTGCCTTTAACCTCCTGTTTGGCCCAGTTTGCAAATTCCGCGGAAGATGAACAGGAATAGGGAGAACCAATGAGAGACTAGCTGGAGGTGTCTGGACGGGAAAATTTAACTCTCATTTCCCACCAGGAAGAGGAATTAACCAAAGGCTCAGCGTGCCATGCCGGAACCAGATTAGGGCCTGAAGCAATCCTGCGGTGTTGCGGCCAGCTCACAAGAAAGCGAGTTGAAGAAAGGAGCTCAGGGGCACTGTAATTCACAAACCTGCAGAGTTATAAATGACAGCTATCATCCAAAAATATACTGAAGTAAGGCTGCCAAGAGGACTTGAAAGCCGGGCAGAATTGCAGGAAACCGATTTCAGGAGGTAGACTGGAATTGCATTTAAAGCATAGGAAAAGAGGCAGAAGGTCGACAATGATGCACTTGGCCAAAAAGGGCGTATGCGTTTTTTCCTGAATATATTCAGGAAAAAACGCATACGCCCTTTTTGGCCAACCAAGCAAGCTTGCAAAGGAAATCTGCACTACAATGAAGTCTCAATTCCCCCCCCGTCAAAAGGGCCATCTGAAAAAAGTGTAAAATCCAGAAAGGCAGGACAGGCCATGGAGAACTGGGAACCTTGTTATGCTGATGGGCGGGATGTAAATTGCCAAAAGCCACTCGGGAGAAGTGTATGGTGTTTCCTGAAACATCTAAAAAACAAAGCAACAGAGCCTAGGGCACTTCCACTTATGGTCCTATAGCTTAGGGAAATTAAAATCAAAAAGACACAGCCACCCCAAAGTTTGGGATGGCTCTGTTTACAAGAAACTCGTTTACGGTACAAGTTCAATATCGCATAAAGCGAAAAATGGATAAAGAAGTTGTGGTACTTACGTACAATGCAATATCACTCAGCAATGACATCTATGTCATCAGGCCCATAGCAGCATAATGAGTGGATTCAGGTATGATGATTCTAACTGAAATAAGTCACACAGAAAAAGAAACATCATAAGATATCACTAATACACGGAATGTAAACTTGGCTACACAGGAACTGAATTTCAAAACAGAACATGGTCCCAAATTTAGAAAACCAACTTATGCTTGCTTAAGGGGAAAGGTGAGTTGGGGTGCTGCATAAAACCAGAGATTGAAATGAGCACAGATAAAGTTCCTTAAGCCAAATATGTAATAGACAAGAGCTACTCCTTGCTCAACGAAATGGACTCAAAACCCCATATTAAACGCCTAATAATGTACCTGACTAGTAAGTATCTTAAAACCTATGGATTGCTATGTCTCTGAAAGTGAATCAATCGTGAGTACAGGGGCAAAAACGCAGCAGTGATAGGATTGGAGAGTTTTGGTGAGCAAATGAAGACCCTTTGAAGTCATATTGCATGGTACCCATTCCACGGGTCTCAACTCTCCAGGTTTAAGGGATTCTTCCTTCAGCTAAAACATGCATGTGGAACCCAGAGTATGATCAACCGTGTGATCGGGAGACGTGTTGAAATATGTCTCAGTTCTCGTCCCCTGGTACTCGGGTGCAACATTCCAGATGCTTTACTAACACTCTCCCGACTTGGAGAGTCAGTGCCTTTAACCTCCAGTTTGGCCCAGTTTGCAAATTCCGTGGAAGATGAACAGGAATAGGGAGAACCAATGAGAGACTAGCTGGAGGTGTCTGGACGGGAAAATTTAACTCTCATTTCCCACCAGGAAGAGGAATTAACCAAAGGCTCAGCGTGCCATGCCGGAACCAGATTAGGGCCTGAAGCAATCCTGCGGTGTTGCGGCCAGCTCACAAGAAAGCGAGTTGAAGAAAGGAGCTCAGGGGCACTGTAATTCACAAACCTGCAGAGTTATAAATGACAGCTATCATCCAAAAATATACTGAAGTAAGGCTGCCAAGAGGACTTGAAAGCCGGGCAGAATTGCAGGAAACCGATTTCAGGAGGTAGACTGGAATTGCATTTAAAGCATAGGAAAAGAGGCAGAAGGTCGACAATGATGCACTTGGCCAAAAAGGGCGTATGCGTTTTTTCCTGAATATATTCAGGAAAAAACGCATACGCCCTTTTTGGCCAACCAAGCAAGCTTGCAAAGGAAATCTGCACTACAATGAAGTCTCACTTCCCCCCCATCAAAAGGGCCATCTGAAAAAAGTGTAAAATCCAGAAAGGCAGGACAGGCCATGGAGAACTGGGAGCCTTGTTATGCTGATGGGCGGGATGTAACTTGCCAACAGCCACTCGGGAGAAGTGTATGGTGTTTCCTGAAACATCTAAAAAACAAAGCAACAGAGCCTAGGGCACTTCCACTTATGGTCCTATAGCTTAGGGAAATTAAAATCAAAATGACATAGCCACCCCAAAGTTTGGGATGGCTCTGTTTACAAGAACCTCGTTTACGGTACAAGTTCAATATCGCAGAAAGCGAAAAATGGATAAAGAAGTTGTGGTACTTACGTACAATGCAATATCACTCAGCAATGCCATCTATGTCATCAGGCCCGTAGCAGCATAATGAGTGGATTCAGGTATGATGATTGTAACTGAAATAAGCCACACAGAAAAAGAAACATCATAAGATATCACTAATACACGGAATGTAAACTTGGCTACACAGGAACTGGATTACAAAACAGAACAGGGTCTCAAATTTAGAAAACCAACTTATGCTTGCTTAAGGGGAAAGGTGAGTTGGGGTGCTGCATAAAACCAGAGATTTAAATGAGCACAGATAAAGTTCCTTAAGCCAAATATGTAATAGACAAGAGCTACTCCTTGCTCAACGAAATGGACTCAACATCCCATATTAAACGCCAAAGAATGTACCTGACTAGTAAGTATCTTAAAACCCATGGCTTGCTATGTCTCCAAAAGAGAATCAAGCGTGTCTACAGGGGCATAAACACAGCAGTGATAGGATTGGAGAGGTTCGGTGAGCAAATGAAGACCCTTTGAAGTCATATTGCATGGTACCCATTCCACGGGTCTCAACTCTTCTGGTTTAAGGGATTCTTCCTTCAGCTAAAACATGCATGTGGAACCCAGAGTATGATCAACCGTGTGATCGGGAGACGTGTTCAAATATGTCTCAGTTCTCGTCCCCTGGTACTCGGGTGCAACATTCCAGACGCTTTAATAACACTCTCCCGACTTGGAGAGTCAGTGCCTTTAACCTCCTGATTGGCCCAGTTTGCAATTTCTGCGGAAGATGAACAGGAATAGGGAGGACCAATGAGAGACTAGCTGGAAGTGTCTGGACGGGCAAATTTAACTCTCATTTCCCACCAGGAATAGAAATTAACAAAAGGCTCAGCGTGCCGTGCCGGAACCAGTTTAGAGCCTGAAGCAATCCTGCGGTGTTGCGGCCAGCTCACAAGAAAGCGAGTTGAAGAAAGGAGCTCAGGGGCACTGTAATCACAAACCTGCAGAGTTATAAATGACAGCTATCATCCAAAAATATACTGAAGTAAGGCTGCCAAGAGGACTTCAAAGCGGGGCAGAATTGCAAGAATCCGATTTCAGGATGTAGACTGGAATTGCACTTAAGCATAGGAAAAGAGGCAGAACGTCGACAATGATGCACTTGGCCAAAAAGGGCGTATGCGTTTTTTCCTGAATATATTCAGGAAAAAAACACGTACGTCCTTTTTGGCCAACCAAGCAAGCTTGGAAAGGAAATCTGCACTACAATGAAGTCTCACTTCCCCCCCATCAAAAGGGCCATCTGAAAAAAGTGTAAAATCCAGAAAGGCAGGACAGGCCATGGAGAACTGGGAGCCTTGTTATGCTGATGGGCGGGATGTAAATTGCCAACAGCCACTCGGGAGAAGTGTATGTTGTTTCCTGAAACACCTAAAAAACAAACCAACAGAGCCTAGGGCACTTCCACTTATGGTTCTAGAGCTTAGGGAAATTAAAATCAAAAAGACACAGCCACCCCTAAATTTGGGACGGCTCTGTTTACAAGAAACTCTTTTACGGGACAAGTTCAATATCGCAGAAAGTGAAAAATGGATAAAGAAGGTGTGGTACTTACGTACAATGCAATATCACTCAGCAATGAAATCTATGTCATCAGGCCCATAGCAGCATAATGAGTGGATTCAGGTATGATGATTCTAACTGAAATAAGTCACACAGAAAAAGAAACATCATAAGATATCACTAATACATGGAATGTAAACTTGGCTACACAGGAACTGGATTACAAAACACAACAGGTTCTCAAATGTAGAAAACCAAGTTATGCTTGCTTAAGGGGAAAGGTGAGTTGGGGTGCTGCATAAAACCAGAGATTGAAATGAGCACAGATAAAGTTCCTTAAGCCAAATATGTAATACACAAGAGCTACTCCTTGCTCAACGAAATGGACTCAAAACCCCATATTAAACGCCTAAGAATGTACCTGACTAGTAAGTATCTTAAAACCTATGGATTGTTATGTCTCCGAAAGAGAATCAAGCGTGTGTACAGGGTCATAAACGCAGCAGTGATAGGATTGGAGAGGTTCGGTGAGCAAATGAAGACCCTTTGAAATCATATTGCATGGTACCCATTCCACGGGTCTCAACTCTCCAGGTTTAAGGGATTCTTCCTTCAGCTAAAACATGCATGTGGAACCCAGAGTATGATCAACCGTGTGATCGGGAGACGTGTTCCAATATGTCTCAGTTCTTGTCCCCTGGTACTCGGGTGCAACATTCCAGAGGCTTTACTAACTCTCTCCCAACTTGGAGAGTCAGTGCCTTTAACCTCCTGTTTGGCCCAGTTTGCAATTTCTGCGGAAGATGAACAGGAATAGGGAGAACCAATGAGAGACTAGCTGCAGTTGTCTGGACGGGCAAATTTAACTCTCATTTCCCACCAGGGAAAGGAATTAACCAAAATCTCCGTGTGTCGTGTCGGAACCAGATTAGGGCCTGAAGCAATCCTGCGGTGTTGCGGCTAGCTCACAAGAAAGCGAGTTGAAGAAAGGAGCTCAGGGGCACTGTAATTCACAAACCTGCAGAGTTATAAATGACAGCTATCATCCAAAATTATACTGAAGTAAGCATGCCAAGAGGACTTGAAAGCGGGGCAGAATTGCAGGAAACCGATTTCAGGAGGTAGACTGGAATTGCATTTAAAGCATAGGAAAAGAGGCAGAACGTCAACAATGATGCACTTGGCCAAAAAGGGCGTATGCGTTTTTTCCTGAATATATTCAGGGAAAAACGCATACGCCCTTTTTGGCCAACCAAGCAAGCTTGCAAAGGAAATCTGCACTACAATGAAGTCTCACTTCCCCCTGGTCAAAAGGGCCATCTGAAAAAAGTGTAAAATCCAGGAAGGCAGGACAGGCCATGGAGAACTGGGAGACTTGTTATGCTGATTGGCGGGATGTAAATTGCCAACAGCCACTGGGGAGAAGTGTATGGTGCTTCCTGAAACATCTAAAAAACAAAGCAGCAGAGCCTAGGGCACTTCCACTTATGGTCCTATAGCTTAGGGAAATTAAAATCAAAAAGACACAGCCACCCCAATATTTGGGACGGCTCTGTTTACAAGAACCTCATTTACGGTACAAGTTCAATATCGCAGAAAGTGAAAAATTGATAAAGAATTTGTGGTATTTACGTACAATGCAATATCACTCAGCAATGAAATCTATGTCATCAGGCCTGTAGCAGCATAATGAGTGGATTCAGGTATGATGATTCTAACTGAAATAAGGCACACAGAAAAAGAAACATCATAAGATATCACTAATACACGGAATGTAAACTTGGCTACACAGGAACTGGATTACAAAACAGAACAGGATCTCAAATTTAGAAAGCCAACTTATGTTTGCTTAAGGGGAAAGGTGAGTTGGGGTGCTGCATAAAACCAGAGATTGAAATAAGCACAGATAAAGTTCCTTAAGCCAAATATGTAATACAAAAGAGCTACTCCTTGCTCAACGAAATGGACTCAACACCCCATATTAAACACCTAATAATGTACCTGACTAGTAAGTATCTTAAAACCTATGTATTGCTACGTCTCCAAAAGAGAATCAAGCGTGTGTACAGGGGCATAAATGCAGCAATGATAGGATTGGAGAGGTTTGGTGAGCAAATGAAGACCCTTTGAAATCATATTGCATGGTACCCATTCCACGGGTTTCAACTCTCCAGGTTTAAGGGATTCTTCCTTCAGCTAAAGCATGCATGTGGAACCCAGAGTATGATCAAACGTGTGATCGGGAGACGTGTTCCAATATGTCTCAGTTCTCGTCCCCTGGTACTCGGGTGCAACATTCCAGACTCTTTATTAACACTCTCCCGACTTGGAGAGTCAGTGCCTTTAAACTCCTGTTTGGACCAGTTTGCAATTTCTGCGGAAGATGAACAAGAATAGGAAGAACCAATGAGAGACTAGCTGGAGGTGTCTGGACGGGCAAATTTAACTCTCATTTCCCACCAGGAAGAGGAATTAACCAAAGGCTCAGCGTGCCGTGCCAGAACCAGATTAGGGCCTGAAGCAATCCTGCAGTGTTACGGCCAGCTCACAAGAAAGCAAGTTGAAGAAAGGAGCTCAGGGGCACTGTAATTCACAAACCTGCAGAGTTATAAATGACAGCTATCATCCAAAAATATACTGAAGTAAGGCTGCCAAGCGGACTTGAATATGGGGCAGAATTGCAGGAAACCGATTTCAGGAGGTAGACTGGAATTGCATTTAAAGCATAGGAAAAGAGGCAGAACGTCCACAATGATGCATTTGGCCAAAAAGGGCGTATGTGTTTCTTCCTGAATATATTCAGGAAAAAATGCATACGCCCTTTTTGGCCAACCAAGCAAGCTTGCAAAGAAATCTGCACTGCAATGAAGTCTCACTTCCCCCAGGTCAAAAGGGCCATCTGAAAAAAGTGTAAAATCCAGAAAGGCAGGACAGGCCATGGAGAACTGGGAGCCTTGTTATGCTGATGGGCGGGATGTAAATTGCCAACAGCCAATGGGGAGAAGTGTATGGTGCTTCCTGAAACATCTAAAAAACATAGGAACAGAGCCTAGGGCACTTCCACTTATGGTCCTAAAGCTTTGGGAAATTAAAATCAAAAAGGCACAGCCACGCCAAAGTTTGGGACGGCTCTGTTTACAAGACCCTCGTTTACGGTACAAGTTCAATATCGCATAAAGCGAAAAATGGATAAAGAAGTTTTGGTACTTACGTACAATGCAATATCACTCAGCAATGAAATCTATGTCATCATTCCCGTAGCAGCATAATGAGTGGATTCAGGTATGATGATTCTAACTGAGAAAAGTCACACAGAAAAAGAAACATCATAAGATATCACTAATACACGGAATGTAAACTTGCTACACAGGAACTGAATTACAAAACAAAACAGGGTCTCAAATTTAGAAAACCAACTTATGCTTGCTTAAGGGGAAAGGGGAGTTGGGGTGCTGCATAAAACCAGAGATTCAAATGAGCACAGATAAAGTTCCTTAAGCCACTTATGTATTAGACAAGAGCTACTCCTTGCTCAACGAAATGGACTCAACACCCCATATTAAACGCCGAAGTATGTACCTGACTAGTAAGTATCTTAAAACCTATGGATTGCTATGTCTCCGAAAGAGAATCAGGCATGTGTACAGGGGCATAAATGCAGCAGTGATAGGATTGGAGAGGTTCGGTGAGCAAATGAAGACCCTTTGAAGTCATATTGCATGGTACCCATTCCACGGGTCTCAATTCTCCAGGTTTAAGGGATTCTTCCTTCAGCTAAAACATGCTTGTGGAACCCAGAGTATGATCAACTGTGTGATCGGGAGACGTGTTCCAATATGTCTCAGTTCTCGTCCCCTGGTACTCGGGTGCAACATTCCAGACGCTTTATTAACACTCTCCCGACTTGGAGAGACAGTGCCTTTAAACTCCTGTTTGGACCAGTTTGCAATTTCTGCAGAAGATGAACAAGAATAGGGAGAACCAATGAGAGACTAGCTGGAGGTGTCTGGACGGGAAAATTTAACTCTCATTTCCCACTAGGAAGAGGAATTAACCAAAGGCTCAGCGTGCCGTGCCAGAACCAGATTAGGGCCTGAAGCAATCCTGCAGTGTTGCGGCCAGCTCACAAGAAAGCAAGTTGAAGAAAGGAGCTCAGGGGCACTGTAATTCACAAATCTGCAGAGTTATAAATGACAGCTATCGTCCAAAAATATACTGAAGTAAGCCTGCCAAGAGGACTTGAAAGAGGGGCAGAATTGCAGGAAACCGATTTCAGGAGGTAGACTGGAATTGCATTTAAAGCATAGGAAAAGAGGCAGAACGTGGACAATGATGCACTTGGCCAAAAAGGGCGTATGCGTTTTTTCCTGAATATATTCAGGAAAAAACGCATACGCCCTTTTTGGCCAACCAAGCAAGCTTGCAAAGGAAATCTGCACTACAATGAAGTCTCACTTCCCCTGGGTCAAAAGGGCCATCTGAAGAAAGTGTAAAATCCAGAAAGGCAGGACAGGTCATGGAGAAATGGGAGCCTTGTTATGCTGATGGGCGTGATGTAAATTGCCAACAGCCACTTGGGAGAAGTGTATGGTGTTTCCTGAAACATCTAAAAAACAAAGCAACAGAGCCTAGGGCACTTCCACTTATGGTCCTATAGCTTAGGGAAATTAAAATCAAAAAGACACAGCCACCCCAAAGTTTGGGACGGTTCTGTTTACAAGAACCTCGTTTACGGTACAAGTTCAATATCGCAGATAGTGTAAAATGGATAAAGAAGTTGTGGTACTTACGTACAATAGAATATCACTCAGCAATGAAATCTATGTCATCAGACCCGTAGCAGCATAATGAGTGGATTCAGGTATGATGATTCTAACTGAAATAAGTCACACAGAAAAAGACACATCATAAGATATCACTAATACACGGAATGTAAACTTGGCTACAAAGAACTGAATTACAAAACAGAACAGGGTCTCAAATTTAGAAAACCAACTTATGCTTGCTTAAGGGGAAAGGTGAGTCGGGGTGCTGCATAGAAGCAGACATTGAAATGAGCACAGATAAAGTTCCTTAAGCCAAATATGTAATACAAAAGAGCTACTCCTTGCTCAATGAAATGGACTCAACACCCCATATTAAACGCCTAAGAATGTGCCTGACTAGTAAGTATCTTAAAACCTATGGATTGCTATGTCTCCGAAAGAGAATCAAGCGTGTGTACAGGGGCATAAACGCAGCAGTGATAGGATTGGAGAGGTTCGGTGAGCAAATGAAGACCCTTTGAAGTCATATTGCATGGTACCCATTCCACGGGTCTCAACTCTCCAGGTTTAAGGGATTCTTCCTTCAGCTAAAACATGCATGTGGAACCCAGAGTATGATCAATCATGTGATCGGGAGACGTGTTCCAATATGTCTCAGTTTTCGACCGCTGGTACTCAGGTGCAACATTCCAGATGCTTTACTAACACTCTCTCGACTTGGAGAGACAGTGCCTTTAAACTCCTGTTTGGACCAGTTTGCAATTTCTGCAGAAGATGAACAAGAATAGGGAGAACCAATGAGAGACTAGCTGGAGGTGTCTGGACGGGCAAATTTAACTCTCATTTCCCACCAGTTAGAGGAATTAACCAAAGGCTCAGCGTGCCGTGCCGGAACCAGATTAGGGCCTGAAGCAATCCTGCGGTGTTGCAGCCAATTCACAAGAATCCGAGTTGAAGAAAGGAGCTCAGGGGCACTGTAAGTCACAAACCTGCATAGTTATAAATGACAGCTATCGTCCAAAAATATACTGAAGTAAGCCTGCCAAGAGGACTTGAAAGCGGGGCAGAATTGCAGGAAACCGATTTCAGGAGGTAGACTGGAATTGCATTTAAAGCATAGGAAAAGAGGCAGAACGTCAACAATGATGCACTTGGCCAAAAAGGGCGTATGCGTTTCTTCCTGAATATATTCAGGAAAAAATGCATACGCCCTTTTTGGCCAACCAAGCAAGCTTGGAAAGGAAATCTGCACTACAATGAAGTCTCACTTCCCCCCCATCAAAAGGGCCATCTGAAAAAAGTGTAAAATCCAGAAAGGCAGGACAGGCCATGGAGAACTGGGAGCCTTGTTATGCTGATGGGCGGGATGTAAATTGCCAACAGCCACTCGGGAGAAGTGTATGTTGTTTCCTGAAACATCTAAAAAACAAACTAACAGAGCCTAGGGCACTTCCACTTATGGTTCTATAGCTTAGGGAAATTAAAATCAAAAAGACACAGCCACCCCTAAGTTTGGGACAGCTCTGTTTACAAGAAACTCTTTTACGGGACAAGTTCAATATCGCAGAAAGTGAAAAATGGATAAAGAAGGTGTGGTACTTACGTACAATGCAATATCACTCAGCAATGAAATCTATGTCATCAGGCCCATAGCAGCATAATGCGTGGATTCAGGTATGATGATTCTAACTGAAATAAGTCACACAGAAAAAGAAACATCATAAGATATCACTAATACATGGAATGTAAACTTGGCTACACAGGAACTGGATTACAAAACACAACAGGTTCTCAAATGTAGAAAACCAAGTTATGCTTGCTTAAGGGGAAAGGTGAGTTGGGGTGCTGCATAAAACCAGAGATTGAAATGAGCACAGATAAAGTTCCTTAAGCCAAATATGTAATACACAAGAGCTACTCCTTGCTCAACGAAATGGACTCAAAACCCCATATTAAACGCCTAAGAATGTACCTGACTAGTAAGTATCTTAAAACCTATGGATTGCTATGTCTCTGAAAGAGAATCAAGCGTGTGTACAGGGTCATAAACGCAGCAGTGATAGGATTGGAGAGGTTCGGTGAGCAAATGAAGACCCTTTGAAGTCATATTGCATGGTACCCATTCCACGGGTCTCAACTCTCCAGGTTTAAGGGATTCTTCCTTCAGCTAAAGCATGCATGTGGAACCCAGAGTATGATCAATCATGTGATCGGGAGACGTGTTCCAATATGTCTCAGTTTTCGACCGCTGGTACTCAGGTGGAACATTCCAGATGCTTTACTAACACTCTCTCGACTTGGAGAGTCAGTGCCTTTACCCTCCTGCTTGGTCCAGTTTGCAATTTCTGCGGAAGATGAACAGGGATAGGGAGGACCAATGAGAGACTAGCTGGAGGTGTCTGGACGGGCAAATTTAACTCTGATTTCCCACCAGGAAGAGCAATTAAGCAAAGGCTCAGCGTGCCGTGCCGGACCCAGATTAGGGCCTGAAGCAATCGTGCGGTGTTGCGGCGAGCTCACAAGAAAGCGAGTTGAAGAAAGGAGCTCAGGGGCACTGTAATTCACAAACCTGCAGAGTTATAAATGACAGCTATCGTCCAAAAATATACTGAAGTAAGTCTGCCACGAGGACTTGAAAGCGGGGCAGAATTGCAGGAAACCGATTTCAGGAGGTAGACTGGAATTGCATTTAAAGCATAGGAAAAGAGGCAGAACGTCGACAATGATGCACTTGGCCAAAAAGGGCGTATGCGTTTTTTCCTGAATATATTCAGGAAAAAACGCATACGCCCTTTTTGGCCAACCAAGCAAGCTTGCAAAGGAAATCTGCACTACAATGAAGTCTCACTTCCCCCCGGTCAAAAGTGCCATCTGAAAAAAGTGTAAAATCCAGAAAGGCAGGACAGGCCATGGAGAAATGGGAGCCTTGTTATGCTGATGGGCGGGATGTAAATTGCCAACAGGCACTCGGGAGAAGTGTATGGTGTTTCCTGAAACATCTAAAAAACAAAGCAACAGAGCCTAGGGCACTTCCACTTATGGTCCTGCAGCTTAGGGAAATTAAAATCAAAAAGACACAGCCACCCCAAAGTTTGGGATGGCTCTGTTTACAAGAAACTCGTTTACGGTACAAGTTCAATATCGCATAAAGCGAAAAATGGATAAAGAAGTTGTGGTACTTACGTACAATGCAATATCACACAGCAATGACATCTATGTCATCAGGCCCATAGCAGCATGATGAGTGGATTCAGGTATGATGATTCTAACTGAAATAAGTCACACAGAAAAAGAAACATCATAAGATATCACTAATACATGGAATGTAAACTTGGCTACACAGGAACTGAATTTCAAAACAGAACATGGTCCCAAATTTAGAAAATCAACTTATCCTTGCTTAAGGGGAAAGATGAGTTGGGGTGCTGCATAAAACCAGAGATTGAAATGAGCACAGATAAAGTTCCTTAAGCCAAATATGTAATAGACAAGAGCTACTCCTTGCTCAACGAAATGGACTCAAAACCCCATATTAAACGCCTAATAATGTACCTGACTAGTAAGTATCTTAAAACCTATGGATTGCTATGTCTCTGAAAGTGAATCAATCGTGAGTACAGGGGCAAAAACGCAGCAGTGATAGGATTGGAGAGTTTTGGTGAGCAAATGAAGACCCTTTGAAGTCATATTGCATGGTACCCATTCCACGGGTCTCAACTCTACAGGTTTAAGGGATTCTTCCTTCAGCTAAAGCATGCATGTGGAACCCAGAGTATGATCAACCGTGTGATCGGGAGACGTGTTGAAATATGTCTCAGTTCTCGTCCCCTGGTACTCGGGTGCAACATTCCAGATGCTTTAGTAACACTCTCCCGACTTGGAGAGTCAGTGCCTTTAACCTCCTGTTTGGCCCAGTTTGCAAATTCCGCGGAAGATGAACAGGAATAGGGAGAACCAATGAGAGACTAGCTGGAGGTGTCTGGACGGGAAAATTTAACTCTCATTTCCCACCAGTTAGAGGAATTAACCAAAGGCTCAGCGTGCCATGCCGGAACCAGATTAGGGCCTGAAGCAATCCTGCGGTGTTGCGGCCAGCTCACAAGAAAGCGAGTTGAAGAAAGGAGCTCAGGGGCACTGTAATTCACAAACCTGCAGAGTTATAAATGACAGCTATCATCCAAAAATATACTGAAGTAAGGCTGCCAAGAGGACTTGAAAGCCGGGCAGAATTGCAGGAAACCGATTTCAGGAGGTAGAATGGAATTGCATTTAAACCATAGGAAAAGAGGCAGAAGGTCGACAATGATGCACTTGGCCAAAAAGGGCGTATGCGTTTTTTCCTGAATATATTCAGGAAAAAGCGCATACGCCCTTTTTGGCCAACCAAGCAAGCTTGCAAAGGAAATCTGCACTACAATGAAGTCTCACTCCCCCCCCCTGTCAAAAGGGACATCTGAAAAAAGTGTAAAATCCAGAAAGGCAGGACAGGCCATGGAGAACTGGGAGCCTTGTTATGCTGATTGGCGGGATGTAAATGGCCAACAGCCACTCGGGAGAAGTGTATGGTGTTTCCTGAAACATCTAAAAAACAAAGCAACAGAGCCTAGGGCACTTCCACTTATGGTCCTATAGCTTAGGGAAATTAAAATCAAAAAGACACAGCCACCCCAAAGTTTGGGATGGCTCTGTTTACAAGAAACTCGTTTACGGTACAAGTTCAATATCGCATAAAGCGAAAAATGGATAAAGAAGTTGTGGTACTTACGTACAATGCAATATCACTCAGCAATGACATCTATGTCATCAGGCCCATAGCAGCATAATGAGTGGATTCAGGTATGATGATTCTAACTGAAATAAGTCACACAGAAAAAGAAACATCATAAGATATCACTAATACACGGAATGTAAACTTGGCTACACAGGAACTGAATTTCAAAACAGAACATGGTCCCAAATTTAGAAAATCAACTTATGCTTGCTTAAGGGGAAAGGTGAGTTGGGGTGCTGCATAAAACCAGAGATTGAAATGAGCACAGATAAAGTTCCTTAAGCCAAATATGTAATAGACAAGAGCTACTCCTTGCTCAACGAAATGGACTCAAAACCCCATATTAAACGCCTAATAATGTACCTGACTAGTAAGTATCTTAAAACCTATGGATTGCTATGTCTCTGAAAGTGAATCAATCGTGAGTACAGGGGCAAAAACGCAGCAGTGATAGGATTGGAGAGTTTTGGTGAGCAAATGAAGACCCTTTGAAGTCATATTGCATGGTACCCATTCCACGGGTCTCAACTCTCCAGGTTTAAGGGATTCTTCCTTCAGCTAAAACATGCATGAGGAACCCAGAGTATGATCAACCGTGTGATCGGGAGACGTCTCAGTTCTCGTCCCCTGGTACTCGGGTGCAACATTCCAGATGCTTTACTAACACTCTCCTGACTTGGAGAGTCAGTGCCTTTAACCTCCTGTTTGGCCCAGTTTGCAAATTCTGCGGAAGATGAACAGGAATAGGGAGAACCAATGAGAGACTAGCTGGAGGTGTCTGGACGGGAAAATTTAACTCTCATTCCCCACCAGGAAGAGGAATTAACCAAAGGCTCAGCGTGCCATGCCGGAACCAGATTAGGGCCTGAAGCAATCCTGCGGTGTTGCGGCCAGCTCACAAGAAAGCGAGTTGAAGAAAGGAGCTCAGGGGCACTGTAATTCACAAACCTGCAGAGTTATAAATGACAGCTATCATCCAAAAATATACTGAAGTAAGGCTGCCAAGAGGACTTGAAAGCCGGGCAGAATTGCAGGAAACTGATTTCAGGAGGTAGACTGGAATTGCATTTAAAGCATAGGAAAAGAGGCAGAAGGTCGACAATGATGCACTTGGCCAAAAAGGGCGTATGCGTTTTTTCCTGAATATATTCAGGAAAAAACGCATACGCCCTTTTTGGCCAACCAAGCAAGCTTGCAAAGGAAATCTGCACTACAATGAAGTCTCACTTCCCCCCCGTCAAAAGGGCCATCTGAAAAAAGTGTAAAATCCAGAAAGGCAGGACAGGCCATGGAGAACTGGGAGCCTTGTTATGCTGATGGGCGGGATGTAACTTGCCAACAGCCACTCGGGAGAAGTGTATGGTGTTTCCTGAAACATCTAAAAAACAAAGCAACAGAGCCTAGGGCACTTCCACTTATGGTCCTGCAGCTTAGGGAAATTAAAATCAAAAAGACACAGCCACCCCAAAGTTTGGGATGGCTCTGTTTACAAGAAACTCGTTTACGGTACAAGTTCAATATCGCATAAAGCGGAAAATGGATAAAGAAGTTGTGGTACTTACGTACAATGCAATATCACTCAGCAATGACATCTATGTCATCAGGCCCATAGCAGCATAATGAGTGGATTCAGGTATGATGATTCTAACTGAAATAAGTCACACAGAAAAAGAAACATCATAAGATATCACTAATACACGGAATGTAAACTTGGCTACACAGGAACTGAATTTCAAAACAGAACATGGTCCCAAATTTAGAAAATCAACTTATGCTTGCTTAAGGGGAAAGGTGAGTTGGGGTGCTGCATAAAACCAGAGATTGAAATGAGCACAGATAAAGTTCCTTAAGCCAAATATGTAATAGACAAGAGCTACTCCTTGCTCAACGAAATGGACTCAAAACCCCATATTAAACGCCTAATAATGTACCTGACTAGTAAGTATCTTAAAACCTATGGATTGCTATGTCTCTGAAAGTGAATCAATCGTGAGTACAGGGGCAAAAACGCAGCAGTGATAGGATTGGAGAGTTTTGGTGAGCAAATGAAGACCCTTTGAAGTCATATTGCATGGTACCCATTCCACGGGTCTCAACTCTCCAGGTTTAAGGGATTCTTCCTTCAGCTAAAACATGCATGTGGAACCCAGAGTATGATCAACCGTGTGATCGGGAGACGTGTTGAAATATGTCTCAGTTCTCGTCCCCTGGTACTCGGGTGCAACATTCCAGATGCTTTACTAACACTCTCCCGACTTGGAGAGTCAGTGCCTTTAACCTCCTGTTTGGCCCAGTTTGCAAATTCCGCGGAAGATGAACAGGAATAGGGAGAACCAATGAGAGACTAGCTGGAGGTGTCTGGACGGGAAAATTTAACTCCCATTTCCCACCAGGAAGAGGAATTAACCAAAGGCTCAGCGTGCCGTGCCGGAACCAGATTAGGGCCTGAAGGAATCCTGCGGTGTTGCGGCCAGCTCACAAGAAAGCGAGTTTAAGAAAGCAGCTCAGGGGCACTGTAATTCACAAACCTGCAGAGTTATAAATGACAGCTATCATCCAAAAATATACTGAAGTAAGGCTGCCAAGAGGACTTGAAAGCCGGGCAGAATTGCAGGAAACCGATTTCAGGAGGTAGACTGGAATTGCATTTAAAGCATAGGAAAAGAGGCAGAAGGTCGACAATGATGCACTTGGCCAAAAAGGGCGTATGCGTTTTTTCCTGAATATATTCAGGAAAAAACGCATACGCCCTTTTTGGCCAACCAAGCAAGCTTGCAAAGGAAATCTGCACTACAATGAAGTCTCACTTCCCCCCCCCCCGTCAAAAGGGCCATCTGAAAAAAGTGTAAAATCCAGAAAGGCAGGACAGGCCATGGAGAACTGGGAGCCTTGTTATGCTGATGGGCGGGATGTAACTTGCCAACAGCCACTCAGGAGAAGTGTATGGTGTTTCCTGAAACATCTAAAAAACAAAGCAACAGAGCCTAGGGCACTTCCACTTATGGTCCTATAGCTTAGGGAAATTAAAATCAAAAAGACACAGCCACCCCAAAGTTTGGGATGGCTCTGTTTACAAGAAACTCGTTTACGGTACAAGTTCAATATCGCATAAAGCGGAAAATGGATAAAGAAGTTGTGGTACTTACGTACAATGCAATATCACTCAGCAATGACATCTATGTCATCAGGCCCATAGCAGCATAATGAGTGGATTCAGGTATGATGATTCTAACTGAAATAAGTCACACAGAAAAAGAAACATCATAAGATATCACTAATACACGGAATGTAAACTTGGCTACACAGGAACTGAATTTCAAAACAGAACATGGTCCCAAATTTAGAAAATCAACTTATGCTTGCTTAAGGGGAAAGGTGAGTTGGGGTGCTGCATAAAACCAGAGATTGAAATGAGCACAGATAAAGTTCCTTAAGCCAAATATGTAATAGACAAGAGCTACTCCTTGCTCAACGAAATGGACTCAAAACCCCATATTAAACGCCTAATAATGTACCTGACTAGTAAGTATCTTAAAACCTATGGATTGCTATGTCTCTGAAAGTGAATCAATCGTGAGTACAGGGGCAAAAACGCAGCAGTGATAGGATTGGAGAGTTTTGGTGAGCAAATGAAGACCCTTTGAAGTCATATTGCATGGTACCCATTCCACGGGTCTCAACTCTCCAGGTTTAAGGGATTCTTCCTTCAGCTAAAACATGCATGTGGAACCCAGAGTATGATCAACCGTGTGATCGGGAGACGTGTTGAAATATGTCTCAGTTCTCGTCCCCTGGTACTCGGGTGCAACATTCCAGATGCTTTACTAACACTCTCCCGACTTGGAGAGTCAGTGCCTTTAACCTCCTGTTTGGCCCAGTTTGCAAATTCCGCGGAAGATGAACAGGAATAGGGAGAACCAATGAGAGACTAGCTGGAGGTGTCTGGACGGGAAAATTTAACTCTCATTTCCCACCAGGAAGAGGAATTAACCAAAGGCTCAGCGTGCCATGCCGGAACCAGATTAGGGCCTGAAGCAATCCTGCGGTGTTGCGGCCAGCTCACAAGAAAGCGAGTTGAAGAAAGGAGCTCAGGGGCACTGTAATTCACAAACCTGCAGAGTTATAAATGACAGCTATCATCCAAAAATATACTGAAGTAAGGCTGCCAAGAGGACTTGAAAGCCGGGCAGAATTGCAGGAAACCGATTTCAGGAGGTAGACTGGAATTGCATTTAAGGCATAGGAAAAGAGGCAGAAGGTCGACAATGATGCACTTGGCCAAAAAGGGCGTATGCGTTTTTTCCTGAATATATTCAGGAAAAAACGCATACGCCCTTTTTGGCCAACCAAGCAAGCTTGCAAAGGAAATCTGCACTACAATGAAGTCTCACTTCCCCCCGGTCAAAAGGGCCATCTGAAAAAAGTGTAAAATCCAGAAAGGCAGGACAGGCCATGGAGAACTGGGAGCCTTGTTATGCTGATGGGCGGGATGTAAATTGCCAACAGCCACTCGGGAGAAGTGTATGGTGTTTCCTGAAACATCTAAAAAACAAAGCAACAGAGCCTAGGGCACTTCCACTTATGGTCCTATAGCTTAGGGAAATTAAAATCAAAAAGACACAGCCACCCCAAAGTTTGGGATGGCTCTGTTTACAAGAAACTCGTTTACGGTACAAGTTCAATATCGCATAAAGCGGAAAATGGATAAAGAAGTTGTGGTACTTACGTACAATGCAATATCACTCAGCAATGACATCTATGTCATCAGGCCCATAGCAGCATAATGAGTGGATTCAGGTATGATGATTCTAACTGAAATAAGTCACACAGAAAAAGAAACATCATAAGATATCACTAATACACGGAATGTAAACTTGGCTACACAGGAACTGAATTTCAAAACAGAACATGGTCCCAAATTTAGAAAATCAACTTATGCTTGCTTAAGGGGAAAGGTGAGTTGGGGTGCTGCATAAAACCAGAGATTGAAATGAGCACAGATAAAGTTCCTTAAGCCAAATATGTAATAGACAAGAGCTACTCCTTGCTCAACGAAATGGACTCAAAACCCCATATTAAACGCCTAATAATGTACCTGACTAGTAAGTATCTTAAAACCTATGGATTGCTATGTCTCTGAAAGTGAATCAATCGTGAGTACAGGGGCAAAAACGCAGCAGTGATAGGATTGGAGAGTTTTGGTGAGCAAATGAAGACCCTTTGAAGTCATATTGCATGGTACCCATTCCACGGGTCTCAACTCTCCAGGTTTAAGGGATTCTTCCTTCAGCTAAAACATGCATGTGGAACCCAGAGTATGATCAACCGTGTGATCGGGAGACGTGTTGAAATATGTCTCAGTTCTCGTCCCCTGGTACTCGGGTGCAACATTCCAGATGCTTTACTAACACTCTCCCGACTTGGAGAGTCAGTGCCTTTAACCTCCTGTTTGGCCCAGTTTGCAAATTCCGCGGAAGATGAACAGGAATAGGGAGAACCAATGAGAGACTAGCTGGAGGTGTCTGGACGGGAAAATTTAACTCCCATTTCCCACCAGGAAGAGGAATTAACCAAAGGCTCAGCGTGCCGTGCCGGAACCAGATTAGGGCCTGAAGGAATCCTGCGGTGTTGCGGCCAGCTCACAAGAAAGCGAGTTTAAGAAAGCAGCTCAGGGGCACTGTAATTCACAAACCTGCAGAGTTATAAATGACAGCTATCATCCAAAAATATACTGAAGTAAGGCTGCCAAGAGGACTTGAAAGCCGGGCAGAATTGCAGGAAACCGATTTCAGGAGGTAGACTGGAATTGCATTTAAAGCATAGGAAAAGAGGCAGAAGGTCGACAATGATGCACTTGGCCAAAAAGGGCGTATGCGTTTTTTCCTGAATATATTCAGGAAAAAACGCATACGCCCTTTTTGGCCAACCAAGCAAGCTTGCAAAGGAAATCTGCACTACAATGAAGTCTCACTTCCCCCCCGTCAAAAGGGCCATCTGAAAAAAGTGTAAAATCCAGAAAGGCAGGACAGGCCATGGAGAACTGGGAGCCTTGTTATGCTGATGGGCGGGATGTAACTTGCCAACAGCCACTCGGGAGAAGTGTATGGTGTTTCCTGAAACATCTAAAAAACAAAGCAACAGAGCCTAGGGCACTTCCACTTATGGTCCTATAGCTTAGGGAAATTAAAATCAAAAAGACACAGCCACCCCAAAGTTTGGGATGGCTCTGTTTACAAGAAACTCGTTTACGGTACAAGTTCAATATCGCATAAAGCGGAAAATGGATAAAGAAGTTGTGGTACTTACGTACAATGCAATATCACTCAGCAATGACATCTATGTCATCAGGCCCATAGCAGCATAATGAGTGGATTCAGGTATGATGATTCTAACTGAAATAAGTCACACAGAAAAAGAAACATCATAAGATATCACTAATACACGGAATGTAAACTTGGCTACACAGGAACTGAATTTCAAAACAGAACATGGTCCCAAATTTAGAAAATCAACTTATGCTTGCTTAAGGGGAAAGGTGAGTTGGGGTGCTGCATAAAACCAGAGATTGAAATGAGCACAGATAAAGTTCCTTAAGCCAAATATGTAATAGACAAGAGCTACTCCTTGCTCAACAAAATGGACTCAAAACCCCATATTAAACGCCTAATAATGTACCTGACTAGTAAGTATCTTAAAACCTATGGATTGCTATGTCTCTGAAAGTGAATCAATCGTGAGTACAGGGGCAAAAACGCAGCAGTGATAGGATTGGAGAGTTTTGGTGAGCAAATGAAGACCCTTTGAAGTCATATTGCATGGTACCCATTCCACGGGTCTCAACTCTCCAGGTTTAAGGGATTCTTCCTTCAGCTAAAACATGCATGTGGAACCCAGAGTATGATCAACCGTGTGATCGGGAGACGTGTTCCAATATGTCTCAGTTCTCGTCCCCTGGTACTCGGGTGCAACATTCCAGATGCTTTACTAACACTCTCCCGACTTGGAGAGTCAGTGCCTTTAACCTCCTGTTTGGCCCAGTTTGCAAATTCCGCGGAAGATGAACAGGAATAGGGAGAACCAATGAGAGACTAGCTGGAGGTGTCTGGACGGGAAAATTTAACTCCCATTTCCCACCAGGAAGAGGAATTAACCAAAGGCTCAGCGTGCCGTGCCGGAACCAGATTAGGGCCTGAAGGAATCCTGCGGTGTTGCGGCCAGCTCACAAGAAAGCGAGTTTAAGAAAGCAGCTCAGGGGCACTGTAATTCACAAACCTGCAGAGTTATAAATGACAGCTATCATCCAAAAATATACTGAAGTAAGGCTGCCAAGAGGACTTGAAAGCCGGGCAGAATTGCAGGAAACCGATTTCAGGAGGTAGACTGGAATTGCATTTAAAGCATAGGAAAAGAGGCAGAAGGTCGACAATGATGCACTTGGCCAAAAAGGGCGTATGCGTTTTTTCCTGAATATATTCAGGAAAAAACGCATACGCCCTTTTTGGCCAACCAAGCAAGCTTGCAAAGGAAATCTGCACTACAATGAAGTCTCACTTCCCCCCCGTCAAAAGGGCCATCTGAAAAAAGTGTAAAATCCAGAAAGGCAGGACAGGCCATGGAGAACTGGGAGCCTTGTTATGCTGATGGGCGGGATGTAACTTGCCAACAGCCACTGGGGAGAAGTGTATGGTGTTTCCTGAAACATCTAAAAAACAAAGCAACAGAGACTAGGGCACTTCCACTTATGGTCCTATAGCTTAGGGAAATTAAAATCAAAAAGACACAGCCACCCCAAAGTTTGGGATGGTTCTGTTTACAAGAAACTCGTTTACGGTACAAGTTCAATATCGCATAAAGCGGAAAATGGATAAAGAAGTTGTGGTACTTACGTACAATGCAATATCACTCAGCAATGACATCTATGTCATCAGGCCCATAGCAGCATAATGAGTGGATTCAGGTATGATGATTCTAACTGAAATAAGTCACACAGAAAAAGAAACATCATAAGATATCACTAATACACGGAATGTAAACTTGGCTACACAGGAACTGAATTTCAAAACAGAACATGGTCCCAAATTTAGAAAATCAACTTATGCTTGCTTAAGGGGAAAGGTGAGTTGGGGTGCTGCATAAAACCAGAGATTGAAATGAGCACAGATGAAGTTCCTTAAGCCAAATATGTAATAGACAAGAGCTACTCCTTGCTCAACGAAATGGACTCAAAACCCCATATTAAACGCCTAATAATGTACCTGACTAGTAAGTATCTTAAAACCTATGGATTGCTATGTCTCTGAAAGTGAATCAATCGTGAGTACAGGGGCAAAAACGCAGCAGTGATAGGATTGGAGAGTTTTGGTGAGCAAATGAAGACCCTTTGAAGTCATATTGCATGGTACCCATTCCACGGGTCTCAACTCTCCAGGTTTAAGGGATTCTTCCTTCAGCTAAAACATGCATGTGGAACCCAGAGTATGATCAACCGTGTGATCGGGAGACGTGTTCCAATATGTCTCAGTTCTCGTCCCCTGGTACTCGGGTGCAACATTCCAGATGCTTTACTAACACTCTCCCGACTTGGAGAGTCAGTGCCTTTAACCTCCTGTTTGGCCCAGTTTGCAAATTCCGCGGAAGATGAACAGGAATAGGGAGAACCAATGAGAGACTAGCTGGAGGTGTCTGGACGGGAAAATTTAACTCTCATTTCCCACCAGGAAGAGGAATTAACCAAAGGCTCAGCGTGCTATGCCGGAACCAGATTAGGGCCTGAAGCAATCCTGCGGTGTTGCGGCCAGCTCACAAGAAAGCGAGTTGAAGAAAGGAGCTCAGGGGCACTGTAATTCACAAACCTGCAGAGTTATAAATGACAGCTATCATCCAAAAATATACTGAAGTAAGGCTGCCAAGAGGACTTGAAAGCCGGGCAGAATTGCAGGAAACCGATTTCAGGAGGTAGACTGGAATTGCATTTAAAGCATAGGAAAAGAGGCAGAAGGTCGACAATGATGCACTTGGCCAAAAAGGGCGTATGCGTTTTTTCCTGAATATATTCAGGAAAAAACGCATACGCCCTTTTTGGCCAACCAAGCAAGCTTGCAAAGGAAATCTGCACTACAATGAAGTCTCACTTCCCCCCCGTCAAAAGGGCCATCTGAAAAAAGTGTAAAATCCAGAAAGGCAGGACAGGCCATGGAGAACTGGGAGCCTTGTTATGCTGATGGGCGGGATGTTACTTGCCAACAGCCACTCGGGAGAAGTGTATGGTGTTTCCTGAAACATCTAAAAAACAAAGCAACAGAGCCTAGGGCACTTCCACTTATGGTCCTATAGTTTAGGGAAATTGAAATCAAAAAGACACAGCCACCCCAAAGTTTGGGATGGCTCTGTTTACAAGAAACTCGTTTACGGTACAAGTTCAATATCGCATAAAGCGAAAAATGGATAAAGAAGTTGTGGTACTTACGTACAATGCAATATCACTCAGCAATGACATCTATGTCATCAGGCCCATAGCAGCATAATGAGTGGATTCAGGTATGATGATTCTAACTGAAATAAGTCACACAGAAAAAGAAACATCATAAGATATCACTAATACACGGAATGTAAACTTGGCTACACAGGAACTGAATTTCAAAACAGAACATGGTCCCAAATTTAGAAAATCAACTTATGCTTGCTTAAGGGGAAAGGTGAGTTGGGGTGCTGCATAAAACCAGAGATTGAAATGAGCACAGATAAAGTTCCTTAAGCCAAATATGTAATAGACAAGAGCTACTCCTTGCTCAACGAAATGGACTCAAAACCCCATATTAAACGCCTAATAATGTACCTGACTAGTAAGTATCTTAAAACCTATGGATTGCTATGTCTCTGAAAGTGAATCAATCGTGAGTACAGGGGCAAAAACGCAGCAGTGATAGGATTGGAGAGTTTTGGTGAGCAAATGAAGACCCTTTGAAGTCATATTGCATGGTACCCATTCCACGGGTCTCAACTCTCCAGGTTTAAGGGATTCTTCCTTCAGCTAAAACATGCATGTGGAACCCAGAGTATGATCAACCGTGTGATCGGGAGACGTGTTGAAATATGTCTCAGTTCTCGTCCCCTGGTACTCGGGTGCAACATTCCAGATGCTTTACTAACACTCTCCCGACTTGGAGAGTCAGTGCCTTTAACCTCCTGTTTGGCCCAGTTTGCAAATTCCGCGGAAGATGAACAGGAATAGGGAGAACCAATGAGAGACTAGCTGGAGGTGTCTGGACGGGAAAATTTAACTCTCATTTCCCACCAGGAAGAGGAATTAACCAAAGGCTCAGCGTGCCATGCCGGAACCAGATTAGGGCCTGAAGCAATCCTGCGGTGTTGCGGCCAGCTCACAAGAAAGCGAGTTGAAGAAAGGAGCTCAGGGGCACTGTAATTCACAAACCTGCAGAGTTATAAATGACAGCTATCATCCAAAAATATACTGAAGTAAGGCTGCCAAGAGGACTTGAAAGCCGGGCAGAATTGCAGGAAACCGATTTCAGGAGGTAGACTGGAATTGCATTTAAAGCATAGGAAAAGAGGCAGAAGGTCGACAATGATGCACTTGGCCAAAAAGGGCGTATGCGTTTTTTCCTGAATATATTCAGGAAAAAACGCATACGCCCTTTTTGGCCAACTAAGCAAGCTTGCAAAGGAAATCTGCACTACAATGAAGTCTCACTTCCCCCCCGTCAAAAGGGCCATCTGAAAAAAGTGTAAAATCCAGAAAGGCAGGACAGGCCATGGAGAACTGGGAGCCTTGTTATGCTGATGGGCGGGATGTCAATTGCCAACAGCCACTCGGGAGAAGTGTATGGTGTTTCCTGAAACATCTAAAAAACAAAGCAACAGAGCCTAGGGCACTTCCACTTATGGTCCTATAGCTTAGGGAAATTAAAATCAAAAAGACACAGCCACCCCAAAGTTTGGGATGGCTCTGTTTACAAGAAACTCGTTTACGGTACAAGTTCAATATCGCATAAAGCGAAAAATGGATAAAGAAGTTGTGGTACTTACATACAATGCAACATCACTCAGCAATGACATCTATGTCATCAGGCCCATAGCAGCATAATGAGTGGATTCAGGTATGATGATTCTAACTGAAATAAGTCACACAGAAAAAGAAACATCATAAGATATCACTAATACACGGAATGTAAACTTGGCTACACAGGAACTGAATTTCAAAACAGAACATGGTCCCAAATTTAGAAAATCAACTTATGCTTGCTTAAGGGGAAAGGTGAGTTGGGGTGCTGCATAAAACCAGAGATTGAAATGAGCACAGATAAAGTTCCTTAAGCCAAATATGTAATAGACAAGAGCTACTCCTTGCTCAACGAAATGGACTCAAAACCCCATATTAAACGCCTAATAATGTACCTGACTAGTAAGTATCTTAAAACCTATGGATTGCTATGTCTCTGAAAGTGAATCAATCGTGAGTACAGGGGCAAAAACGCAGCAGTGATAGGATTGGAGAGTTTTGGTGAGCAAATGAAGACCCTTTGAAGTCATATTGCATGGTACCCATTCCACGGGTCTCAACTCTCCAGGTTTAAGGGATTCTTCCTTCAGCTAAAACATGCATGTGGAACCCAGAGTATGATCAACCGTGTGATCGGGAGACGTGTTCCAATATGTCTCAGTTCTCGTCCCCTGGTACTCGGGTGCAACATTCCAGATGCTTTACTAACACTCTCCCGACTTGGAGAGTCAGTGCCTTTAACCTCCTGTTTGGCCCAGTTTGCAAATTCCGTGGAAGATGAACAGGAATAGGGAGAACCAATGAGAGACTAGCTGGAGGTGTCTGGACGGGAAAATTTAACTCTCATTTCCCACCAGGAAGAGGAATTAACCAAAGGCTCAGCGTGCCATGCCGGAACCAGATTAGGGCCTGAAGCAATCCTGCGGTGTTGCGGCCAGCTCACAAGAAAGCGAGTTGAAGAAAGGAGCTCAGGGGCACTGTAATTCACAAACCTGCAGAGTTATAAATGACAGCTATCATCCAAAAATATACTGAAGTAAGGCTGCCAAGAGGACTTGAAAGCCGGGCAGAATTGCAGGAAACCGATTTCAGGAGGTAGACTGGAATTGCATTTAAAGCATAGGAAAAGAGGCAGAAGGTCGACAATGATGCACTTGGCCAAAAAGGGCGTATGCGTTTTTTCCTGAATATATTCAGGAAAAAACGCATACGCCCTTTTTGGCCAACTAAGCAAGCTTGCAAAGGAAATCTGCACTACAATGAAGTCTCAATTCCGCCCCCGTCAAAAGGGCCATCTGAAAAAAGTGTAAAATCCAGAAAGGCAGGACAGGCCATGGAGAACTGGGAGCCTTGTTATGCTGATGGGCGGGATGTAAATTGCCAACAGCCACTGGGGAGAAGTGTATGGTGTTTCCTGAAACATCTAAAAAACAAAGCAACAGAGCCTAGGGCACTTCCACTTATGGTCCTATAGCTTAGGGAAATTAAAATCAAAAAGACACAGCCACCCCAAAGTTTGGGATGGCTCTGTTTACAAGAAACTCGTTTATGGTACAAGTTCAATAT
Source organism: Orcinus orca (assembly GCF_937001465.1). Taxonomy (NCBI): domain Eukaryota; kingdom Metazoa; phylum Chordata; class Mammalia; order Artiodactyla; family Delphinidae; genus Orcinus; species Orcinus orca. Next base: position 59,645 of record NW_026043865.1, on the reverse strand, counting down.
CGCATAAAGCGAAAAATGGATAAAGAAGTTGTGGTACTTACGTACAATGCAATATCACTCAGCAATGACATCTATGTCATCAGGCCCATAGCAGCATGATGAGTGGATTCAGGTATGATGATTCTAGCTGAAATAAGTCACACAGAAAAAGAAACATCATAAGATATCACTAATACACGGAATGTAAACTTGGCTACACAGGAACTGAATTTCAAAACAGAACATGGTCCCAAATTTAGAAAACCAACTTATGCTTGCTTAAGGGGAAAGGTGAGTTGGGGTGCTGCATAAAACCAGAGATTGAAATGAGCACAGATAAAGTTCCTTAAGCCAAATATGTAATAGACAAGAGCTACTCCTTGCTCAACGAAATGGACTCAAAACCCCATATTAAACGCCTAATAATGTACCTGACTAGTAAGTATCTTAAAACCTATGGATTGCTATGTCTCTGAAAGTGAATCAATCGTGAGTACAGGGGCAAAAACGCAGCAGTGATAGGATTGGAGAGTTTTGGTGAGCAAATGAAGACCCTTTGAAGTCATATTGCATGGTACCCATTCCACGGGTCTCAACTCTCCAGGTTTAAGGGATTCTTCCTTCAGCTAAAACATGCATGTGGAACCCAGAGTATGATCAACCGTGTGATCGGGAGACGTGTTGAAATATGTCTCAGTTCTCGTCCCCTGGTACTCGGGTGCAACATTCCAGATGCTTTACTAACACTCTCCCGACTTGGAGAGTCAGTGCCTTTAACCTCCTGTTTGGCCCAGTTTGCAAATTCCGCGGAAGATGAACAGGAATAGGGAGAACCAATGAGAGACTAGCTGGAGGTGTCTGGACGGGAAAATTTAACTCTCATTTCCCACCAGGAAGAGGAATTAACCAAAGGCTCAGCGTGCCATGCCGGAACCAGATTAGGGCCTGAAGCAATCCTGCGGTGTTGCGGCCAGCTCACAAGAAAGCGAGTTGAAGAAAGGAGCTCAGGGGCACTGTAATTCACAAACCTGCAGAGTTATAAATGACAGCTATCATCCAAAAATATACTGAAGTAAGGCTGCCAAGAGGACTTGAAAGCCGGGCAGAATTGCAGGAAACCGATTTCAGGAGGTAGACTGGAATTGCATTTAAAGCATAGGAAAAGAGGCAGAAGGTCGACAATGATGCACTTGGCCAAAAAGGGCGTATGCGTTTTTTCCTGAATATATTCAGGAAAAAACGCATACGCCCTTTTTGGCCAACTAAGCAAGCTTGCAAAGGAAATCTGCACTACAATGAAGTCTCAATTCCCCCCCCGTCAAAAGGGCCATCTGAAAAAAGTGTAAAATCCAGAAAGGCAGGACAGGCCATGGAGAACTGGGAGCCTTGTTATGCTGATGGGCGGGATGTAAATTGCCAACAGCCACTGGGGAGAAGTGTATGGTGTTTCCTGAAACATCTAAAAAACAAAGCAACAGAGCCTAGGGCACTTCCACTTATGGTCCTATAGCTTAGGGAAATTAAAATCAAAAAGACACAGCCACCCCAAAGTTTGGGATGGCTCTGTTTACAAGAAACTCGTTTACGGTACAAGTTCAATATCGCATAAAGCGAAAAATGGATAAAGAAGTTGTGGTACTTACGTACAATGCAATATCACTCAGCAATGACATCTATGTCATCAGGCCCATAGCAGCATGATGAGTGGATTCAGGTATGATGATTCTAACTGAAATAAGTCACACAGAAAAAGAAACATCATAAGATATCACTAATACACGGAATGTAAACTTGGCTACACAGGAACTGAATTTCAAAACAGAACATGGTCCCAAATTTAGAAAATCAACTTATGCTTGCTTAAGGGGAAAGGTGAGTTGGGGTGCTGCATAAAACCAGAGATTGAAATGAGCACAGATAAAGTTCCTTAAGCCAAATATGTAATAGACAAGAGCTACTCCTTGCTCAACGAAATGGACTCAAAACCCCATATTAAACGCCAAATAATGTACCTGACTAGTAAGTATCTTAAAACCTATGGATTGCTATGTCTCTGAAAGTGAATCAATCGTGAGTACAGGGGCAAAAACGCAGCAGTGATAGGATTGGAGAGTTTTGGTGAGCAAATGAAGACCCTTTGAAGTCATATTGCATGGTACCCATTCCACGGGTCTCAACTCTCCAGGTTTAAGGGATTCTTCCTTCAGCTAAAACATGCATGTGGAACCCAGAGTATGATCAACCGTGTGATCGGGAGACGTGTTGAAATATGTCTCAGTTCTCGTCCCCTGGTACTCGGGTGCAACATTCCAGATGCTTTACTAACACTCTCCCGACTTGGAGAGTCAGTGCCTTTAACCTCCTGTTTGGCCCAGTTTGCAAATTCCGCGGAAGATGAACAGGAATAGGGAGAACCAATGAGAGACTAACTGGAGGTTTCTGGACGGGGAAATTTAACTCTCATTTCCCACCAGGAAGAGGAATTAACCAAAGGCTCAGCGTGCCATGCCGGAACCAGATTAGGGCCTGAAGCAATCCTGCGGTGTTGCGGCCAGCTCACAAGAAAGCGAGTTGAAGAAAGGAGCTCAGGGGCACTGTAATTCACAAACCTGCAGAGTTATAAATGACAGCTATCATCCAAAAATATACTGAAGTAAGGCTGCCAAGAGGACTTGAAAGCCGGGCAGAATTGCAGGAAACCGATTTCAGGAGGTAGACTGGAATTGCATTTAAAGCATAGGAAAAGAGGCAGAAGGTCGACAATGATGCACTTGGCCAAAAAGGGCGTATGCGTTTTTTCCTGAATATATTCAGGAAAAAACGCATACGCCCTTTTTGGCCAACCAAGCAAGCTTGCAAAGGAAATCTGCACTACAATGAAGTCTCACTTCCCCCCCGTCAAAAGGGCCATCTGAAAAAAGTGTAAAATCCAGAAAGGCAGGACAGGCCATGGAGAACTGGGAGCCTTGTTATGCTGATGGGCGGGATGTAAATTGCCAACAGCCACTCGGGAGAAGTGTATGGTGTTTCCTGAAACATCTAAAAAACAAAGCAACAGAGCCTAGGGCACTTCCACTTATGGTCCTATAGCTTAGGGAAATTAAAATCAAAAAGACACAGCCACCCCAAAGTTTGGGACGGCTCTGTTTACAAGAACCTCGTTTACGGTACAAGTTCAATATCGCATAAAGCGAAAAATGGATAAAGAAGTTGTGGTACTTACGTACAATGCAATATCACTCAGCAATGACATCTATGTCATCAGGCCCATAGCAGCATAATGAGTGGATTCAGGTACGATGATTCTAACTGAAATAAGTCACACAGAAAAAGAAACATCATAAGATATCACTAATACACGGAATGTAAACTTGGCTACACAGGAACTGAATTTCAAAACAGAACATGGTCCCAAATTTAGAAAATCAACTTATGCTTGCTTAAGGGGAAAGGTGAGTTGGGGTGCTGCATAAAACCAGAGATTGAAATGAGCACAGATAAAGTTCCTTAAGCCAAATATGTAATAGACAAGAGCTACTCCTTGCTCAACGAAATGGACTCAAAACCCCATATTAAACGCCTAATAATGTACCTGACTAGTAAGTATCTTAAAACCTATGGATTGCTATGTCTCTGAAAGTGAATCAATCGTGAGTACAGGGGCAAAAACGCAGCAGTGATAGGATTGGAGAGTTTTGGTGAGCAAATGAAGACCCTTTGAAGTCATATTGCATGGTACCCATTCCACGGGTCTCAACTCTCCAGGTTTAAGGGATTCTTCCTTCAGCTAAAACATGCATGTGGAACCCAGAGTATGATCAACCGTGTGATCGGGAGACGTGTTGAAATATGTCTCAGTTCTCGTCCCCTGGTACTCGGGTGCAACATTCCAGATGCTTTACTAACACTCTCCCGACTTGGAGAGTCAGTGCCTTTAACCTCCTGTTTGGCCCAGTTTGCAAATTCCGCGGAAGATGAACAGGAATAGGGAGAACCAATGAGAGACTAGCTGGAGGTGTCTGGACGGGAAAATTTAACTCTCATTCCCCACCAGGAAGAGGAATTAACCAAAGGCTCAGCGTGCCATGCCGGAACCAGATTAGGGCCTGAAGCAATCCTGCGGTGTTGCGGCCAGCTCACAAGAAAGCGAGTTGAAGAAAGGAGCTCAGGGGCACTGTAATTCACAAACCTGCAGAGTTATAAATGACAGCTATCATCCAAAAATATACTGAAGTAAGGCTGCCAAGAGGACTTGAAAGCCGGGCAGAATTGCAGGAAACCGATTTCAGGAGGTAGACTGGAATTGCATTTAAAGCATAGGAAAAGAGGCAGAAGGTCGACAATGATGCACTTGGCCAAAAAGGGCGTATGCGTTTTTTCCTGAATATATTCAGGAAAAAACGCATACGCCCTTTTTGGCCAACCAAGCAAGCTTGCAAAGGAAATCTGCACTACAATGAAGTCTCACTTCCACCCCGTCAAAAGGGCCATCTGAAAAAAGTGTAAAATCCAGAAAGGCAGGACAGGCCATGGAGAACTGGGAGCCTTGTTATGCTGATGGGCGGGATGTAAATTGCCAACAGCCACTCGGGAGAAGTGTATGGTGTTTCCTGAAACATCTAAAAAACAAAGCAACAGAGCCTAGGGCACTTCCACTTATGGTCCTATAGCTTAGGGAAATTAAAATCAAAAAGACACAGCCACCCCAAAGTTTGGGACGGCTCTGTTTACAAGAACCTCGTTTACGGTACAAGTTCAATATCGCATAAAGCGAAAAATGGATAAAGAAGTTGTGGTACTTACGTACAATGCAATATCACTCAGCAATGACATCTATGTCATCAGGCCCATAGCAGCATAATGAGTGGATTCAGGTATGATGATTCTAACTGAAATAAGTCACACAGAAAAAGAAACATCATAAGATATCACTAATACACGGAATGTAAACTTGGCTACACAGGAACTGAATTTCAAAACAGAACATGGTCCCAAATTTAGAAAATCAACTTATGCTTGCTTAAGGGGAAAGGTGAGTTGGGGTGCTGCATAAAACCAGAGATTGAAATGAGCACAGATAAAGTTCCTTAAGCCAAATATGTAATAGACAAGAGCTACTCCTTGCTCAACGAAATGGACTCAAAACCCCATATTAAACGCCTAATAATGTACCTGACTAGTAAGTATCTTAAAACCTATGGATTGCTATGTCTCTGAAAGTGAATCAATCGTGAGTACAGGGGCAAAAACGCAGCAGTGATAGGATTGGAGAGTTTTGGTGAGCAAATGAAGACCCTTTGAAGTCATATTGCATGGTACCCATTCCACGGGTCTCAACTCTCCAGGTTTAAGGGATTCTTCCTTCAGCTAAAACATGCATGTGGAACCCAGAGTATGATCAACCGTGTGATCGGGAGACGTGTTGAAATATGTCTCAGTTCTCGTCCCCTGGTACTCGGGTGCAACATTCCAGATGCTTTACTAACACTCTCCCGACTTGGAGAGTCAGTGCCTTTAACCTCCTGTTTGGCCCAGTTTGCAAATTCCGCGGAAGATGAACAGGAATAGGGAGAACCAATGAGAGACTAGCTGGAGGTGTCTGGACGGGAAAATTTAACTCTCATTTCCCACCAGGAAGAGGAATTAACCAAAGGCTCAGCGTGCCATGCCGGAACCAGATTAGGGCCTGAAGCAATCCTGCGGTGTTGCGGCCAGCTCACAAGAAAGCGAGTTGAAGAAAGGAGCTCAGGGGCACTGTAATTCACAAACCTGCAGAGTTATAAATGACAGCTATCATCCAAAAATATACTGAAGTAAGGCTGCCAAGAGGACTTGAAAGCCGGGCAGAATTGCAGGAAACCGATTTCAGGAGGTAGACTGGAATTGCATTTAAAGCATAGGAAAAGAGGCAGAAGGTCGACAATGATGCACTTGGCCAAAAAGGGCGTATGCGTTTTTTCCTGAATATATTCAGGAAAAAACGCATACGCCCTTTTTGGCCAACCAAGCAAGCTTGCAAAGGAAATCTGCACTACAATGAAGTCTCACTTCCCCCCCGTCAAAAGGGCCATCTGAAAAAAGTGTAAAATCCAGAAAGGCAGGACAGGCCATGGAGAACTGGGAGCCTTGTTATGCTGATGGGCGGGATGTAAATTGCCAACAGCCACTCGGGAGAAGTGTATGGTGTTTCCTGAAACATCTAAAAAACAAAGCAACAGAGCCTAGGGCACTTCCACTTATGGTCCTATAGCTTAGGGAAATTAAAATCAAAAAGACACAGCCACCCCAAAGTTTGGGACGGCTCTGTTTACAAGAACCTCGTTTATGGTACAAGTTCAATATCGCATAAAGCGAAAAATGGATAAAGAAGTTGTGGTACTTACGTACAATGCAATATCACTCAGCAATGACATCTATGTCATCAGGCCCATAGCAGCATAATGCGTGGATTCAGGTATGATGATTCTAACTGAAATAAGTCACACAGAAAAAGAAACATCATAAGATATCACTAATACACGGAATGTAAACTTGGCTACACAGGAACTGAATTTCAAAACAGAACATGGTCCCAAATTTAGAAAATCAACTTATGCTTGCTTAAGGGGAAAGGTGAGTTGGGGTGCTGCATAAAACCAGAGATTGAAATGAGCACAGATAAAGTTCCTTAAGCCAAATATGTAATAGACAAGAGCTACTCCTTGCTCAACGAAATGGACTCAAAACCCCATATTAAACGCCTAATAATGTACCTGACTAGTAAGTATCTTAAAACCTATGGATTGCTATGTCTCTGAAAGTGAATCAATCGTGAGTACAGGGGCAAAAACGCAGCAGTGATAGGATTGGAGAGTTTTGGTGAGCAAATGAAGACCCTTTGAAGTCATATTGCATGGTACCCATTCCACGGGTCTCAACTCTCCAGGTTTAAGGGATTCTTCCTTCAGCTAAAACATGCATGTGGAACCCAGAGTATGATCAACCGTGTGATCGGGAGACGTGTTGAAATATGTCTCAGTTCTCGTCCCCTGGTACTCGGGTGCAACATTCCAGATGCTTTACTAACACTCTCCCGACTTGGAGAGTCAGTGCCTTTAACCTCCTGTTTGGCCCAGTTTGCAAATTCCGCGGAAGATGAACAGGAATAGGGAGAACCAATGAGAGACTAGCTGGAGATGTCTGGACGGGAAAATTTAACTCTCATTTCCCACCAGGAAGAGGAATTAACCAAAGGCTCAGCGTGACATGCCGGAACCAGATTAGGGCCTGAAGCAATCCTGCGGTGTTGCGGCCAGCTCACAAGAAAGCGAGTTGAAGAAAGGAGCTCAGGGGCACTGTAATTCACAAACCTGCAGAGTTATAAATGACAGCTATCATCCAAAAATATACTGAAGTAAAGCTGCCAAGAGGACATGAAAGCCGGGCAGAATTGCAGGAAACCGATTTCAGGAGGTAGACTGGAATTGCATTTAAAGCATAGGAAAAGAGGCAGAAGGTCGACAATGATGCACTTGGCCAAAAAGGGCGTATGCGTTTTTTCCTGAATATATTCAGGAAAAAACGCATACGCCCTTTTTGGCCAACCAAGCAAGCTTGCAAAGGAAATCTGCACTACAATGAAGTCTCACTTCCCCCCCGTCAAAAGGGCCATCTGAAAAAAGTGTAAAATCCAGAAAGGCAGGACAGGCCATGGAGAACTGGGAGCCTTGTTATGCTGATGGGCGGGATGTAAATTGCCAACAGCCACTCGGGAGAAGTGTATGGTGTTTCCTGAAACATCTAAAAAACAAAGCAACAGAGCCTAGGGCACTTCCACTTATGGTCCTATAGCTTAGGGAAATTAAAATCAAAAAGACACAGCCACCCCAAAGTTTGGGATGGCTCTGTTTACAAGAAACTCGTTTACGGTACAAGTTCAATATCGCATAAAGCGAAAAATGGATAAAGAAGTTGTGGTACTTACGTACAATGCAATATCACTCAGCAATGACATCTATGTCATCAGGCCCATAGCAGCATAATGCGTGGATTCAGGTATGATGATTCTAACTGAAATAAGTCACACAGAAAAAGAAACATCATAAGATATCACTAATACACGGAATGTAAACTTGGCTACACAGGAACTGAATTTCAAAACAGAACATGGTCCCAAATTTAGAAAACCAACTTATGCTTGCTTAAGGGGAAAGGTGAGTTGGGGTGCTGCATAAAACCAGAGATTGAAATGAGCACAGATAAAGTTCCTTAAGCCAAATATGTAATAGACAAGAGCTACTCCTTGCTCAACGAAATGGACTCAAAACCCCATATTAAACGCCTAATAATGTACCTGACTAGTAAGTATCTTAAAACCTATGGATTGCTATGTCTCTGAAAGTGAATCAATCGTGAGTACAGGGGCAAAAACGCAGCAGTGATAGGATTGGAGAGTTTTGGTGAGCAAATGAAGACCCTTTGAAGTCATATTGCATGGTACCCATTCCACGGGTCTCAACTCTCCAGGTTTAAGGGATTCTTCCCTCAGCTAAAACATGCATGTGGAACCCAGAGTATGATCAACCGTGTGATCGGGAGACGTGTTCCAATATGTCTCAGTTCTCGTCCCCTGGTACTCGGGTGCAACATTCCAGATGCTTTACTAACACTCTCCCGACTTGGAGAGTCAGTGCCTTTAACCTCCTGTTTGGCCCAGTTTGCAAATTCCGCGGAAGATGAACAGGAATAGGGAGAACCAATGAGAGACTAGCTGGAGGTGTCTGGACGGGAAAATTTAACTCTCATTTCCCACCAGGAAGAGGAATTAACCAAAGGCTCAACGTGCCATGCCGGAACCAGATTAGGGCCTGAAGCAATCCTGCGGTGTTGCGGCCAGCTCACAAGAAAGCGAGTTGAAGAAAGGAGCTCAGGGGCACTGTAATTCACAAACCTGCAGAGTTATAAATGACAGCTATCATCCAAAAATATACTGAAGTAAGGCTGCCAAGAGGACTTGAAAGCCGGGCAGAATTGCAGGAAACCGATTTCAGGAGGTAGACTGGAATTGCATTTAAAGCATAGGAAAAGAGGCAGAAGGTCGACAATGATGCACTTGGCCAAAAAGGGCGTATGCGTTTTTTCCTGAATATATTCAGGAAAAAACGCATACGCCCTTTTTGGCCAACCAAGCAAGCTTGCAAAGGAAATCTGCACTACAATGAAGTCTCACTTCCCCCCCCGTCAAAAGGGCCATCTGAAAAAAGTGTAAAATCCAGAAAGGCAGGACAGGCCATGGAGAACTGGGAACCTTGTTATGCTGATGGGCGGGATGTAAATTGCCAAAAGCCACTCTGGAGAAGTGTATGGTGTTTCCTGAAACATCTAAAAAACAAAGCAACAGAGCCTAGGGCACTTCCACTTATGGTCCTATAGCTTAGGGAAATTAAAATCAAAAAGACACAGCCACCCCAAAGTTTGGGATGGCTCTGTTTACAAGAAACTCGTTTACGGTACAAGTTCAATATCGCATAAAGCGAAAAATGGATAAAGAAGTTGTGGTACTTACGTACAATGCAATATCACTCAGCAATGACATCTATGTCATCAGGCCCATAGCAGCATAATGAGTGGATTCAGGTATGATGATTCTAACTGAAATAAGTCACACAGAAAAAGAAACATCATAAGATATCACTAATACACGGAATGTAAACTTGGCTACACAGGAACTGAATTTCAAAACAGAACATGGTCCCAAATTTAGAAAATCAACTTATGCTTGCTTAAGGGGAAAGGTGAGTTGGGGTGCTGCATAAAACCAGAGATTGAAATGAGCACAGATAAAGTTCCTTAAGCCAAATATGTAATAGACAAGAGCTACTCCTTGCTCAACGAAATGGACTCAAAACCCCATATTAAACGCCTAATAATGTACCTGACTAGTAAGTATCTTAAAACCTATGGATTGCTATGTCTCTGAAAGTGAATCAATCGTGAGTACAGGGGCAAAAACGCAGCAGTGATAGGATTGGAGAGTTTTGGTGAGCAAATGAAGACCCTTTGAAGTCATATTGCATGGTACCCATTCCACGGGTCTCACCTCTCCAGGTTTAAGGGATTCTTCCTTCAGCTAAAACATGCATGTGGAACCCAGAGTATGATCAACCGTGTGATCGGGAGACGTGTTGAAATATGTCTCAGTTCTCGTCCCCTGGTACTCGGGTGCAACATTCCAGATGCTTTACTAACACTCTCCCGACTTGGAGAGTCAGTGCCTTTAACCTCCTGTTTGGCCCAGTTTGCAAATTCCGCGGAAGATGAACAGGAATAGGGAGAACCAATGAGAGACTAGCTGGAGGTGTCTGGACGGGAAAATTTAACTCTCATTTCCCACCAGGAAGAGGAATTAACCAAAGGCTCAGCGTGCCATGCCGGAACCAGATTAGGGCCTGAAGCAATCCTGCGGTGTTGCGGCCAGCTCACAAGAAAGCGAGTTGAAGAAAGGAGCTCAGGGGCACTGTAATTCACAAACCTGCAGAGTTATAAATGACAGCTATCATCCAAAAATATACTGAAGTAAGGCTGCCAAGAGGACTTGAAAGCCGGGCAGAATTGCAGGAAACCGATTTCAGGAGGTAGACTGGAATTGCATTTAAAGCATAGGAAAAGAGGCAGAAGGTCGACAATGATGCACTTGGCCAAAAAGGGCGTATGCGTTTTTTCCTGAATATATTCAGGAAAAAACGCATACGCCCTTTTTGGCCAACCAAGCAAGCTTGCAAAGGAAATCTGCACTACAATGAAGTCTCAATTCCCCCCCCGTCAAAAGGGCCATCTGAAAAAAGTGTAAAATCCAGAAAGGCAGGACAGGCCATGGAGAACTGGGAACCTTGTTATGCTGATGGGCGGGATGTAAATTGCCAAAAGCCACTCGGGAGAAGTGTATGGTGTTTCCTGAAACATCTAAAAAACAAAGCAACAGAGCCTAGGGCACTTCCACTTATGGTCCTATAGCTTAGGGAAATTAAAATCAAAAAGACACAGCCACCCCAAAGTTTGGGATGGCTCTGTTTACAAGAAACTCGTTTACGGTACAAGTTCAATATCGCATAAAGCGAAAAATGGATAAAGAAGTTGTGGTACTTACGTACAATGCAATATCACTCAGCAATGACATCTATGTCATCAGGCCCATAGCAGCATAATGAGTGGATTCAGGTATGATGATTCTAACTGAAATAAGTCACACAGAAAAAGAAACATCATAAGATATCACTAATACACGGAATGTAAACTTGGCTACACAGGAACTGAATTTCAAAACAGAACATGGTCCCAAATTTAGAAAACCAACTTATGCTTGCTTAAGGGGAAAGGTGAGTTGGGGTGCTGCATAAAACCAGAGATTGAAATGAGCACAGATAAAGTTCCTTAAGCCAAATATGTAATAGACAAGAGCTACTCCTTGCTCAACGAAATGGACTCAAAACCCCATATTAAACGCCTAATAATGTACCTGACTAGTAAGTATCTTAAAACCTATGGATTGCTATGTCTCTGAAAGTGAATCAATCGTGAGTACAGGGGCAAAAACGCAGCAGTGATAGGATTGGAGAGTTTTGGTGAGCAAATGAAGACCCTTTGAAGTCATATTGCATGGTACCCATTCCACGGGTCTCAACTCTCCAGGTTTAAGGGATTCTTCCTTCAGCTAAAACATGCATGTGGAACCCAGAGTATGATCAACCGTGTGATCGGGAGACGTGTTGAAATATGTCTCAGTTCTCGTCCCCTGGTACTCGGGTGCAACATTCCAGATGCTTTACTAACACTCTCCCGACTTGGAGAGTCAGTGCCTTTAACCTCCAGTTTGGCCCAGTTTGCAAATTCCGTGGAAGATGAACAGGAATAGGGAGAACCAATGAGAGACTAGCTGGAGGTGTCTGGACGGGAAAATTTAACTCTCATTTCCCACCAGGAAGAGGAATTAACCAAAGGCTCAGCGTGCCATGCCGGAACCAGATTAGGGCCTGAAGCAATCCTGCGGTGTTGCGGCCAGCTCACAAGAAAGCGAGTTGAAGAAAGGAGCTCAGGGGCACTGTAATTCACAAACCTGCAGAGTTATAAATGACAGCTATCATCCAAAAATATACTGAAGTAAGGCTGCCAAGAGGACTTGAAAGCCGGGCAGAATTGCAGGAAACCGATTTCAGGAGGTAGACTGGAATTGCATTTAAAGCATAGGAAAAGAGGCAGAAGGTCGACAATGATGCACTTGGCCAAAAAGGGCGTATGCGTTTTTTCCTGAATATATTCAGGAAAAAACGCATACGCCCTTTTTGGCCAACCAAGCAAGCTTGCAAAGGAAATCTGCACTACAATGAAGTCTCACTTCCCCCCCATCAAAAGGGCCATCTGAAAAAAGTGTAAAATCCAGAAAGGCAGGACAGGCCATGGAGAACTGGGAGCCTTGTTATGCTGATGGGCGGGATGTAACTTGCCAACAGCCACTCGGGAGAAGTGTATGGTGTTTCCTGAAACATCTAAAAAACAAAGCAACAGAGCCTAGGGCACTTCCACTTATGGTCCTATAGCTTAGGGAAATTAAAATCAAAATGACATAGCCACCCCAAAGTTTGGGATGGCTCTGTTTACAAGAACCTCGTTTACGGTACAAGTTCAATATCGCAGAAAGCGAAAAATGGATAAAGAAGTTGTGGTACTTACGTACAATGCAATATCACTCAGCAATGCCATCTATGTCATCAGGCCCGTAGCAGCATAATGAGTGGATTCAGGTATGATGATTGTAACTGAAATAAGCCACACAGAAAAAGAAACATCATAAGATATCACTAATACACGGAATGTAAACTTGGCTACACAGGAACTGGATTACAAAACAGAACAGGGTCTCAAATTTAGAAAACCAACTTATGCTTGCTTAAGGGGAAAGGTGAGTTGGGGTGCTGCATAAAACCAGAGATTTAAATGAGCACAGATAAAGTTCCTTAAGCCAAATATGTAATAGACAAGAGCTACTCCTTGCTCAACGAAATGGACTCAACATCCCATATTAAACGCCAAAGAATGTACCTGACTAGTAAGTATCTTAAAACCCATGGCTTGCTATGTCTCCAAAAGAGAATCAAGCGTGTCTACAGGGGCATAAACACAGCAGTGATAGGATTGGAGAGGTTCGGTGAGCAAATGAAGACCCTTTGAAGTCATATTGCATGGTACCCATTCCACGGGTCTCAACTCTTCTGGTTTAAGGGATTCTTCCTTCAGCTAAAACATGCATGTGGAACCCAGAGTATGATCAACCGTGTGATCGGGAGACGTGTTCAAATATGTCTCAGTTCTCGTCCCCTGGTACTCGGGTGCAACATTCCAGACGCTTTAATAACACTCTCCCGACTTGGAGAGTCAGTGCCTTTAACCTCCTGATTGGCCCAGTTTGCAATTTCTGCGGAAGATGAACAGGAATAGGGAGGACCAATGAGAGACTAGCTGGAAGTGTCTGGACGGGCAAATTTAACTCTCATTTCCCACCAGGAATAGAAATTAACAAAAGGCTCAGCGTGCCGTGCCGGAACCAGTTTAGAGCCTGAAGCAATCCTGCGGTGTTGCGGCCAGCTCACAAGAAAGCGAGTTGAAGAAAGGAGCTCAGGGGCACTGTAATCACAAACCTGCAGAGTTATAAATGACAGCTATCATCCAAAAATATACTGAAGTAAGGCTGCCAAGAGGACTTCAAAGCGGGGCAGAATTGCAAGAATCCGATTTCAGGATGTAGACTGGAATTGCACTTAAGCATAGGAAAAGAGGCAGAACGTCGACAATGATGCACTTGGCCAAAAAGGGCGTATGCGTTTTTTCCTGAATATATTCAGGAAAAAAACACGTACGTCCTTTTTGGCCAACCAAGCAAGCTTGGAAAGGAAATCTGCACTACAATGAAGTCTCACTTCCCCCCCATCAAAAGGGCCATCTGAAAAAAGTGTAAAATCCAGAAAGGCAGGACAGGCCATGGAGAACTGGGAGCCTTGTTATGCTGATGGGCGGGATGTAAATTGCCAACAGCCACTCGGGAGAAGTGTATGTTGTTTCCTGAAACACCTAAAAAACAAACCAACAGAGCCTAGGGCACTTCCACTTATGGTTCTAGAGCTTAGGGAAATTAAAATCAAAAAGACACAGCCACCCCTAAATTTGGGACGGCTCTGTTTACAAGAAACTCTTTTACGGGACAAGTTCAATATCGCAGAAAGTGAAAAATGGATAAAGAAGGTGTGGTACTTACGTACAATGCAATATCACTCAGCAATGAAATCTATGTCATCAGGCCCATAGCAGCATAATGAGTGGATTCAGGTATGATGATTCTAACTGAAATAAGTCACACAGAAAAAGAAACATCATAAGATATCACTAATACATGGAATGTAAACTTGGCTACACAGGAACTGGATTACAAAACACAACAGGTTCTCAAATGTAGAAAACCAAGTTATGCTTGCTTAAGGGGAAAGGTGAGTTGGGGTGCTGCATAAAACCAGAGATTGAAATGAGCACAGATAAAGTTCCTTAAGCCAAATATGTAATACACAAGAGCTACTCCTTGCTCAACGAAATGGACTCAAAACCCCATATTAAACGCCTAAGAATGTACCTGACTAGTAAGTATCTTAAAACCTATGGATTGTTATGTCTCCGAAAGAGAATCAAGCGTGTGTACAGGGTCATAAACGCAGCAGTGATAGGATTGGAGAGGTTCGGTGAGCAAATGAAGACCCTTTGAAATCATATTGCATGGTACCCATTCCACGGGTCTCAACTCTCCAGGTTTAAGGGATTCTTCCTTCAGCTAAAACATGCATGTGGAACCCAGAGTATGATCAACCGTGTGATCGGGAGACGTGTTCCAATATGTCTCAGTTCTTGTCCCCTGGTACTCGGGTGCAACATTCCAGAGGCTTTACTAACTCTCTCCCAACTTGGAGAGTCAGTGCCTTTAACCTCCTGTTTGGCCCAGTTTGCAATTTCTGCGGAAGATGAACAGGAATAGGGAGAACCAATGAGAGACTAGCTGCAGTTGTCTGGACGGGCAAATTTAACTCTCATTTCCCACCAGGGAAAGGAATTAACCAAAATCTCCGTGTGTCGTGTCGGAACCAGATTAGGGCCTGAAGCAATCCTGCGGTGTTGCGGCTAGCTCACAAGAAAGCGAGTTGAAGAAAGGAGCTCAGGGGCACTGTAATTCACAAACCTGCAGAGTTATAAATGACAGCTATCATCCAAAATTATACTGAAGTAAGCATGCCAAGAGGACTTGAAAGCGGGGCAGAATTGCAGGAAACCGATTTCAGGAGGTAGACTGGAATTGCATTTAAAGCATAGGAAAAGAGGCAGAACGTCAACAATGATGCACTTGGCCAAAAAGGGCGTATGCGTTTTTTCCTGAATATATTCAGGGAAAAACGCATACGCCCTTTTTGGCCAACCAAGCAAGCTTGCAAAGGAAATCTGCACTACAATGAAGTCTCACTTCCCCCTGGTCAAAAGGGCCATCTGAAAAAAGTGTAAAATCCAGGAAGGCAGGACAGGCCATGGAGAACTGGGAGACTTGTTATGCTGATTGGCGGGATGTAAATTGCCAACAGCCACTGGGGAGAAGTGTATGGTGCTTCCTGAAACATCTAAAAAACAAAGCAGCAGAGCCTAGGGCACTTCCACTTATGGTCCTATAGCTTAGGGAAATTAAAATCAAAAAGACACAGCCACCCCAATATTTGGGACGGCTCTGTTTACAAGAACCTCATTTACGGTACAAGTTCAATATCGCAGAAAGTGAAAAATTGATAAAGAATTTGTGGTATTTACGTACAATGCAATATCACTCAGCAATGAAATCTATGTCATCAGGCCTGTAGCAGCATAATGAGTGGATTCAGGTATGATGATTCTAACTGAAATAAGGCACACAGAAAAAGAAACATCATAAGATATCACTAATACACGGAATGTAAACTTGGCTACACAGGAACTGGATTACAAAACAGAACAGGATCTCAAATTTAGAAAGCCAACTTATGTTTGCTTAAGGGGAAAGGTGAGTTGGGGTGCTGCATAAAACCAGAGATTGAAATAAGCACAGATAAAGTTCCTTAAGCCAAATATGTAATACAAAAGAGCTACTCCTTGCTCAACGAAATGGACTCAACACCCCATATTAAACACCTAATAATGTACCTGACTAGTAAGTATCTTAAAACCTATGTATTGCTACGTCTCCAAAAGAGAATCAAGCGTGTGTACAGGGGCATAAATGCAGCAATGATAGGATTGGAGAGGTTTGGTGAGCAAATGAAGACCCTTTGAAATCATATTGCATGGTACCCATTCCACGGGTTTCAACTCTCCAGGTTTAAGGGATTCTTCCTTCAGCTAAAGCATGCATGTGGAACCCAGAGTATGATCAAACGTGTGATCGGGAGACGTGTTCCAATATGTCTCAGTTCTCGTCCCCTGGTACTCGGGTGCAACATTCCAGACTCTTTATTAACACTCTCCCGACTTGGAGAGTCAGTGCCTTTAAACTCCTGTTTGGACCAGTTTGCAATTTCTGCGGAAGATGAACAAGAATAGGAAGAACCAATGAGAGACTAGCTGGAGGTGTCTGGACGGGCAAATTTAACTCTCATTTCCCACCAGGAAGAGGAATTAACCAAAGGCTCAGCGTGCCGTGCCAGAACCAGATTAGGGCCTGAAGCAATCCTGCAGTGTTACGGCCAGCTCACAAGAAAGCAAGTTGAAGAAAGGAGCTCAGGGGCACTGTAATTCACAAACCTGCAGAGTTATAAATGACAGCTATCATCCAAAAATATACTGAAGTAAGGCTGCCAAGCGGACTTGAATATGGGGCAGAATTGCAGGAAACCGATTTCAGGAGGTAGACTGGAATTGCATTTAAAGCATAGGAAAAGAGGCAGAACGTCCACAATGATGCATTTGGCCAAAAAGGGCGTATGTGTTTCTTCCTGAATATATTCAGGAAAAAATGCATACGCCCTTTTTGGCCAACCAAGCAAGCTTGCAAAGAAATCTGCACTGCAATGAAGTCTCACTTCCCCCAGGTCAAAAGGGCCATCTGAAAAAAGTGTAAAATCCAGAAAGGCAGGACAGGCCATGGAGAACTGGGAGCCTTGTTATGCTGATGGGCGGGATGTAAATTGCCAACAGCCAATGGGGAGAAGTGTATGGTGCTTCCTGAAACATCTAAAAAACATAGGAACAGAGCCTAGGGCACTTCCACTTATGGTCCTAAAGCTTTGGGAAATTAAAATCAAAAAGGCACAGCCACGCCAAAGTTTGGGACGGCTCTGTTTACAAGACCCTCGTTTACGGTACAAGTTCAATATCGCATAAAGCGAAAAATGGATAAAGAAGTTTTGGTACTTACGTACAATGCAATATCACTCAGCAATGAAATCTATGTCATCATTCCCGTAGCAGCATAATGAGTGGATTCAGGTATGATGATTCTAACTGAGAAAAGTCACACAGAAAAAGAAACATCATAAGATATCACTAATACACGGAATGTAAACTTGCTACACAGGAACTGAATTACAAAACAAAACAGGGTCTCAAATTTAGAAAACCAACTTATGCTTGCTTAAGGGGAAAGGGGAGTTGGGGTGCTGCATAAAACCAGAGATTCAAATGAGCACAGATAAAGTTCCTTAAGCCACTTATGTATTAGACAAGAGCTACTCCTTGCTCAACGAAATGGACTCAACACCCCATATTAAACGCCGAAGTATGTACCTGACTAGTAAGTATCTTAAAACCTATGGATTGCTATGTCTCCGAAAGAGAATCAGGCATGTGTACAGGGGCATAAATGCAGCAGTGATAGGATTGGAGAGGTTCGGTGAGCAAATGAAGACCCTTTGAAGTCATATTGCATGGTACCCATTCCACGGGTCTCAATTCTCCAGGTTTAAGGGATTCTTCCTTCAGCTAAAACATGCTTGTGGAACCCAGAGTATGATCAACTGTGTGATCGGGAGACGTGTTCCAATATGTCTCAGTTCTCGTCCCCTGGTACTCGGGTGCAACATTCCAGACGCTTTATTAACACTCTCCCGACTTGGAGAGACAGTGCCTTTAAACTCCTGTTTGGACCAGTTTGCAATTTCTGCAGAAGATGAACAAGAATAGGGAGAACCAATGAGAGACTAGCTGGAGGTGTCTGGACGGGAAAATTTAACTCTCATTTCCCACTAGGAAGAGGAATTAACCAAAGGCTCAGCGTGCCGTGCCAGAACCAGATTAGGGCCTGAAGCAATCCTGCAGTGTTGCGGCCAGCTCACAAGAAAGCAAGTTGAAGAAAGGAGCTCAGGGGCACTGTAATTCACAAATCTGCAGAGTTATAAATGACAGCTATCGTCCAAAAATATACTGAAGTAAGCCTGCCAAGAGGACTTGAAAGAGGGGCAGAATTGCAGGAAACCGATTTCAGGAGGTAGACTGGAATTGCATTTAAAGCATAGGAAAAGAGGCAGAACGTGGACAATGATGCACTTGGCCAAAAAGGGCGTATGCGTTTTTTCCTGAATATATTCAGGAAAAAACGCATACGCCCTTTTTGGCCAACCAAGCAAGCTTGCAAAGGAAATCTGCACTACAATGAAGTCTCACTTCCCCTGGGTCAAAAGGGCCATCTGAAGAAAGTGTAAAATCCAGAAAGGCAGGACAGGTCATGGAGAAATGGGAGCCTTGTTATGCTGATGGGCGTGATGTAAATTGCCAACAGCCACTTGGGAGAAGTGTATGGTGTTTCCTGAAACATCTAAAAAACAAAGCAACAGAGCCTAGGGCACTTCCACTTATGGTCCTATAGCTTAGGGAAATTAAAATCAAAAAGACACAGCCACCCCAAAGTTTGGGACGGTTCTGTTTACAAGAACCTCGTTTACGGTACAAGTTCAATATCGCAGATAGTGTAAAATGGATAAAGAAGTTGTGGTACTTACGTACAATAGAATATCACTCAGCAATGAAATCTATGTCATCAGACCCGTAGCAGCATAATGAGTGGATTCAGGTATGATGATTCTAACTGAAATAAGTCACACAGAAAAAGACACATCATAAGATATCACTAATACACGGAATGTAAACTTGGCTACAAAGAACTGAATTACAAAACAGAACAGGGTCTCAAATTTAGAAAACCAACTTATGCTTGCTTAAGGGGAAAGGTGAGTCGGGGTGCTGCATAGAAGCAGACATTGAAATGAGCACAGATAAAGTTCCTTAAGCCAAATATGTAATACAAAAGAGCTACTCCTTGCTCAATGAAATGGACTCAACACCCCATATTAAACGCCTAAGAATGTGCCTGACTAGTAAGTATCTTAAAACCTATGGATTGCTATGTCTCCGAAAGAGAATCAAGCGTGTGTACAGGGGCATAAACGCAGCAGTGATAGGATTGGAGAGGTTCGGTGAGCAAATGAAGACCCTTTGAAGTCATATTGCATGGTACCCATTCCACGGGTCTCAACTCTCCAGGTTTAAGGGATTCTTCCTTCAGCTAAAACATGCATGTGGAACCCAGAGTATGATCAATCATGTGATCGGGAGACGTGTTCCAATATGTCTCAGTTTTCGACCGCTGGTACTCAGGTGCAACATTCCAGATGCTTTACTAACACTCTCTCGACTTGGAGAGACAGTGCCTTTAAACTCCTGTTTGGACCAGTTTGCAATTTCTGCAGAAGATGAACAAGAATAGGGAGAACCAATGAGAGACTAGCTGGAGGTGTCTGGACGGGCAAATTTAACTCTCATTTCCCACCAGTTAGAGGAATTAACCAAAGGCTCAGCGTGCCGTGCCGGAACCAGATTAGGGCCTGAAGCAATCCTGCGGTGTTGCAGCCAATTCACAAGAATCCGAGTTGAAGAAAGGAGCTCAGGGGCACTGTAAGTCACAAACCTGCATAGTTATAAATGACAGCTATCGTCCAAAAATATACTGAAGTAAGCCTGCCAAGAGGACTTGAAAGCGGGGCAGAATTGCAGGAAACCGATTTCAGGAGGTAGACTGGAATTGCATTTAAAGCATAGGAAAAGAGGCAGAACGTCAACAATGATGCACTTGGCCAAAAAGGGCGTATGCGTTTCTTCCTGAATATATTCAGGAAAAAATGCATACGCCCTTTTTGGCCAACCAAGCAAGCTTGGAAAGGAAATCTGCACTACAATGAAGTCTCACTTCCCCCCCATCAAAAGGGCCATCTGAAAAAAGTGTAAAATCCAGAAAGGCAGGACAGGCCATGGAGAACTGGGAGCCTTGTTATGCTGATGGGCGGGATGTAAATTGCCAACAGCCACTCGGGAGAAGTGTATGTTGTTTCCTGAAACATCTAAAAAACAAACTAACAGAGCCTAGGGCACTTCCACTTATGGTTCTATAGCTTAGGGAAATTAAAATCAAAAAGACACAGCCACCCCTAAGTTTGGGACAGCTCTGTTTACAAGAAACTCTTTTACGGGACAAGTTCAATATCGCAGAAAGTGAAAAATGGATAAAGAAGGTGTGGTACTTACGTACAATGCAATATCACTCAGCAATGAAATCTATGTCATCAGGCCCATAGCAGCATAATGCGTGGATTCAGGTATGATGATTCTAACTGAAATAAGTCACACAGAAAAAGAAACATCATAAGATATCACTAATACATGGAATGTAAACTTGGCTACACAGGAACTGGATTACAAAACACAACAGGTTCTCAAATGTAGAAAACCAAGTTATGCTTGCTTAAGGGGAAAGGTGAGTTGGGGTGCTGCATAAAACCAGAGATTGAAATGAGCACAGATAAAGTTCCTTAAGCCAAATATGTAATACACAAGAGCTACTCCTTGCTCAACGAAATGGACTCAAAACCCCATATTAAACGCCTAAGAATGTACCTGACTAGTAAGTATCTTAAAACCTATGGATTGCTATGTCTCTGAAAGAGAATCAAGCGTGTGTACAGGGTCATAAACGCAGCAGTGATAGGATTGGAGAGGTTCGGTGAGCAAATGAAGACCCTTTGAAGTCATATTGCATGGTACCCATTCCACGGGTCTCAACTCTCCAGGTTTAAGGGATTCTTCCTTCAGCTAAAGCATGCATGTGGAACCCAGAGTATGATCAATCATGTGATCGGGAGACGTGTTCCAATATGTCTCAGTTTTCGACCGCTGGTACTCAGGTGGAACATTCCAGATGCTTTACTAACACTCTCTCGACTTGGAGAGTCAGTGCCTTTACCCTCCTGCTTGGTCCAGTTTGCAATTTCTGCGGAAGATGAACAGGGATAGGGAGGACCAATGAGAGACTAGCTGGAGGTGTCTGGACGGGCAAATTTAACTCTGATTTCCCACCAGGAAGAGCAATTAAGCAAAGGCTCAGCGTGCCGTGCCGGACCCAGATTAGGGCCTGAAGCAATCGTGCGGTGTTGCGGCGAGCTCACAAGAAAGCGAGTTGAAGAAAGGAGCTCAGGGGCACTGTAATTCACAAACCTGCAGAGTTATAAATGACAGCTATCGTCCAAAAATATACTGAAGTAAGTCTGCCACGAGGACTTGAAAGCGGGGCAGAATTGCAGGAAACCGATTTCAGGAGGTAGACTGGAATTGCATTTAAAGCATAGGAAAAGAGGCAGAACGTCGACAATGATGCACTTGGCCAAAAAGGGCGTATGCGTTTTTTCCTGAATATATTCAGGAAAAAACGCATACGCCCTTTTTGGCCAACCAAGCAAGCTTGCAAAGGAAATCTGCACTACAATGAAGTCTCACTTCCCCCCGGTCAAAAGTGCCATCTGAAAAAAGTGTAAAATCCAGAAAGGCAGGACAGGCCATGGAGAAATGGGAGCCTTGTTATGCTGATGGGCGGGATGTAAATTGCCAACAGGCACTCGGGAGAAGTGTATGGTGTTTCCTGAAACATCTAAAAAACAAAGCAACAGAGCCTAGGGCACTTCCACTTATGGTCCTGCAGCTTAGGGAAATTAAAATCAAAAAGACACAGCCACCCCAAAGTTTGGGATGGCTCTGTTTACAAGAAACTCGTTTACGGTACAAGTTCAATATCGCATAAAGCGAAAAATGGATAAAGAAGTTGTGGTACTTACGTACAATGCAATATCACACAGCAATGACATCTATGTCATCAGGCCCATAGCAGCATGATGAGTGGATTCAGGTATGATGATTCTAACTGAAATAAGTCACACAGAAAAAGAAACATCATAAGATATCACTAATACATGGAATGTAAACTTGGCTACACAGGAACTGAATTTCAAAACAGAACATGGTCCCAAATTTAGAAAATCAACTTATCCTTGCTTAAGGGGAAAGATGAGTTGGGGTGCTGCATAAAACCAGAGATTGAAATGAGCACAGATAAAGTTCCTTAAGCCAAATATGTAATAGACAAGAGCTACTCCTTGCTCAACGAAATGGACTCAAAACCCCATATTAAACGCCTAATAATGTACCTGACTAGTAAGTATCTTAAAACCTATGGATTGCTATGTCTCTGAAAGTGAATCAATCGTGAGTACAGGGGCAAAAACGCAGCAGTGATAGGATTGGAGAGTTTTGGTGAGCAAATGAAGACCCTTTGAAGTCATATTGCATGGTACCCATTCCACGGGTCTCAACTCTACAGGTTTAAGGGATTCTTCCTTCAGCTAAAGCATGCATGTGGAACCCAGAGTATGATCAACCGTGTGATCGGGAGACGTGTTGAAATATGTCTCAGTTCTCGTCCCCTGGTACTCGGGTGCAACATTCCAGATGCTTTAGTAACACTCTCCCGACTTGGAGAGTCAGTGCCTTTAACCTCCTGTTTGGCCCAGTTTGCAAATTCCGCGGAAGATGAACAGGAATAGGGAGAACCAATGAGAGACTAGCTGGAGGTGTCTGGACGGGAAAATTTAACTCTCATTTCCCACCAGTTAGAGGAATTAACCAAAGGCTCAGCGTGCCATGCCGGAACCAGATTAGGGCCTGAAGCAATCCTGCGGTGTTGCGGCCAGCTCACAAGAAAGCGAGTTGAAGAAAGGAGCTCAGGGGCACTGTAATTCACAAACCTGCAGAGTTATAAATGACAGCTATCATCCAAAAATATACTGAAGTAAGGCTGCCAAGAGGACTTGAAAGCCGGGCAGAATTGCAGGAAACCGATTTCAGGAGGTAGAATGGAATTGCATTTAAACCATAGGAAAAGAGGCAGAAGGTCGACAATGATGCACTTGGCCAAAAAGGGCGTATGCGTTTTTTCCTGAATATATTCAGGAAAAAGCGCATACGCCCTTTTTGGCCAACCAAGCAAGCTTGCAAAGGAAATCTGCACTACAATGAAGTCTCACTCCCCCCCCCTGTCAAAAGGGACATCTGAAAAAAGTGTAAAATCCAGAAAGGCAGGACAGGCCATGGAGAACTGGGAGCCTTGTTATGCTGATTGGCGGGATGTAAATGGCCAACAGCCACTCGGGAGAAGTGTATGGTGTTTCCTGAAACATCTAAAAAACAAAGCAACAGAGCCTAGGGCACTTCCACTTATGGTCCTATAGCTTAGGGAAATTAAAATCAAAAAGACACAGCCACCCCAAAGTTTGGGATGGCTCTGTTTACAAGAAACTCGTTTACGGTACAAGTTCAATATCGCATAAAGCGAAAAATGGATAAAGAAGTTGTGGTACTTACGTACAATGCAATATCACTCAGCAATGACATCTATGTCATCAGGCCCATAGCAGCATAATGAGTGGATTCAGGTATGATGATTCTAACTGAAATAAGTCACACAGAAAAAGAAACATCATAAGATATCACTAATACACGGAATGTAAACTTGGCTACACAGGAACTGAATTTCAAAACAGAACATGGTCCCAAATTTAGAAAATCAACTTATGCTTGCTTAAGGGGAAAGGTGAGTTGGGGTGCTGCATAAAACCAGAGATTGAAATGAGCACAGATAAAGTTCCTTAAGCCAAATATGTAATAGACAAGAGCTACTCCTTGCTCAACGAAATGGACTCAAAACCCCATATTAAACGCCTAATAATGTACCTGACTAGTAAGTATCTTAAAACCTATGGATTGCTATGTCTCTGAAAGTGAATCAATCGTGAGTACAGGGGCAAAAACGCAGCAGTGATAGGATTGGAGAGTTTTGGTGAGCAAATGAAGACCCTTTGAAGTCATATTGCATGGTACCCATTCCACGGGTCTCAACTCTCCAGGTTTAAGGGATTCTTCCTTCAGCTAAAACATGCATGAGGAACCCAGAGTATGATCAACCGTGTGATCGGGAGACGTCTCAGTTCTCGTCCCCTGGTACTCGGGTGCAACATTCCAGATGCTTTACTAACACTCTCCTGACTTGGAGAGTCAGTGCCTTTAACCTCCTGTTTGGCCCAGTTTGCAAATTCTGCGGAAGATGAACAGGAATAGGGAGAACCAATGAGAGACTAGCTGGAGGTGTCTGGACGGGAAAATTTAACTCTCATTCCCCACCAGGAAGAGGAATTAACCAAAGGCTCAGCGTGCCATGCCGGAACCAGATTAGGGCCTGAAGCAATCCTGCGGTGTTGCGGCCAGCTCACAAGAAAGCGAGTTGAAGAAAGGAGCTCAGGGGCACTGTAATTCACAAACCTGCAGAGTTATAAATGACAGCTATCATCCAAAAATATACTGAAGTAAGGCTGCCAAGAGGACTTGAAAGCCGGGCAGAATTGCAGGAAACTGATTTCAGGAGGTAGACTGGAATTGCATTTAAAGCATAGGAAAAGAGGCAGAAGGTCGACAATGATGCACTTGGCCAAAAAGGGCGTATGCGTTTTTTCCTGAATATATTCAGGAAAAAACGCATACGCCCTTTTTGGCCAACCAAGCAAGCTTGCAAAGGAAATCTGCACTACAATGAAGTCTCACTTCCCCCCCGTCAAAAGGGCCATCTGAAAAAAGTGTAAAATCCAGAAAGGCAGGACAGGCCATGGAGAACTGGGAGCCTTGTTATGCTGATGGGCGGGATGTAACTTGCCAACAGCCACTCGGGAGAAGTGTATGGTGTTTCCTGAAACATCTAAAAAACAAAGCAACAGAGCCTAGGGCACTTCCACTTATGGTCCTGCAGCTTAGGGAAATTAAAATCAAAAAGACACAGCCACCCCAAAGTTTGGGATGGCTCTGTTTACAAGAAACTCGTTTACGGTACAAGTTCAATATCGCATAAAGCGAAAAATGGATAAAGAAGTTGTGGTACTTACGTACAATGCAATATCACTCAGCAATGACATCTATGTCATCAGGCCCATAGCAGCATGATGAGTGGATTCAGGTATGATGATTCTAACTGAAATAAGTCACACAGAAAAAGAAACATCATAAGATATCACTAATACACGGAATGTAAACTTGGCTACACAGGAACTGAATTTCAAAACAGAACATGGTCCCAAATTTAGAAAACCAACTTATGCTTGCTTAAGGGGAAAGGTGAGTTGGGGTGCTGCATAAAACCAGAGATTGAAATGAGCACAGATAAAGTTCCTTAAGCCAAATATGTAATAGACAAGAGCTACTCCTTGCTCAACGAAATGGACTCAAAACCCCATATTAAACGCCTAATAATGTACCTGACTAGTAAGTATCTTAAAACCTATGGATTGCTATGTCTCTGAAAGTGAATCAATCGTGAGTACAGGGGCAAAAACGCAGCAGTGATAGGATTGGAGAGTTTTGGTGAGCAAATGAAGACCCTTTGAAGTCATATTGCATGGTACCCATTCCACGGGTCTCAACTCTCCAGGTTTAAGGGATTCTTCCTTCAGCTAAAACATGCATGAGGAACCCAGAGTATGATCAACCGTGTGATCGGGAGACGTGTTGAAATATGTCTCAGTTCTCGTCCCCTGGTACTCGGGTGCAACATTCCAGATGCTTTACTAACACTCTCCCGACTTGGAGAGTCAGTGCCTTTAACCTCCTGTTTGGCCCAGTTTGCAAATTCCGTGGAAGATGAACAGGAATAGGGAGAACCAATGAGAGACTAGCTGGAGGTGTCTGGACGGGAAAATTTAACTCTCATTTCCCACCAGGAAGAGGAATTAACCAAAGGCTCAGCGTGCCATGCCGGAACCAGATTAGGGCCTGAAGCAATCCTGCGGTGTTGCGGCCAGCTCACAAGAAAGCGAGTTGAAGAAAGGAGCTCAGGGGCACTGTAATTCACAAACCTGCAGAGTTATAAATGACAGCTATCATCCAAAAATATACTGAAGTAAGGCTGCCAAGAGGACTTGAAAGCCGGGCAGAATTGCAGGAAACCGATTTCAGGAGGTAGACTGGAATTGCATTTAAAGCATAGGAAAAGAGGCAGAAGGTCGACAATGATGCACTTGGCCAAAAAGGGCGTATGCGTTTTTTCCTGAATATATTCAGGAAAAAACGCATACGCCCTTTTTGGCCAACCAAGCAAGCTTGCAAAGGAAATCTGCACTACAATGAAGTCTCACTTCCCCCCCGTCAAAAGGGCCATCTGAAAAAAGTGTAAAATCCAGAAAGGCAGGACAGGCCATGGAGAACTGGGAGCCTTGTTATGCTGATGGGCGGGATGTAACTTGCCAACAGCCACTCGGGAGAAGTGTATGGTGTTTCCTGAAACATCTAAAAAACAAAGCAACAGAGCCTAGGGCACTTCCACTTATGGTCCTATAGCTTAGGGAAATTAAAATCAAAAGACACAGCCACCCCAAAGCTTGGGATGGCTCTGTTTACAAGAAACTCGTTTACGGTACAAGTTCAATATCGCATAAAGCGAAAAATGGATAAAGAAGTTGTGGTACTTACGTACAATGCAATATCACTCAGCAATGACATCTATGTCATCAGGCCCATAGCAGCATAATGAGTGGATTGAGGTATGATGATTCTAACTGAAATAAGTCACACAGAAAAAGAAACATCATAAGATATCACTAATACACGGAATGTAAACTTGGCTACACAGGAACTGAATTTCAAAACAGAACATGGTCCCAAATTTAGAAAACCAACTTATGCTTGCTTAAGGGGAAAGGTGAGTTGGGGTGCTGCATAAAACCAGAGATTGAAATGAGCACAGATAAAGTTCCTTAAGCCAAATATGGAATAGACAAGAGCTACTCCTTGCTCAACGAAATGGACTCAAAACCCCATATTAAACGCCTAATAATGTACCTGACTAGTAAGTATCTTAAAACCTATGGATTGCTATGTCTCTGAAAGTGAATCAATCGTGAGTACAGGGGCAAAAACGCAGCAGTGATAGGATTGGAGAGTTTTGGTGAGCAAATGAAGACCCTTTGAAGTCATATTGCATGGTACCCATTCCACGGGTCTCAACTCTCCAGGTTTAAGGGATTCTTCCTTCAGCTAAAACATGCATGTGGAACCCAGAGTATGATCAACCGTGTGATCGGGAGACGTGTTGAAATATGTCTCAGTTCTCGTCCCCTGGTACTCGGGTGCAACATTCCAGATGCTTTACTAACACTCTCCCGACTTGGAGAGTCAGTGCCTTTAACCTCCTGTTTGGCCCAGTTTGCAAATTCCGCGGAAGATGAACAGGAATAGGGAGAACCAATGAGAGACTAGCTGGAGGTGTCTGGACGGGAAAATTTAACTCTCATTTCCCACCAGGAAGAGGAATTAACCAAAGGCTCAGCGTGCCATGCCGGAACCAGATTAGGGCCTGAAGCAATCCTGCGGTGTTGCGGCCAGCTCACAAGAAAGCGAGTTGAAGAAAGGAGCTCAGGGGCACTGTAATTCACAAACCTGCAGAGTTATAAATGACAGCTATCATCCAAAAATATACTGAAGTAAGGCTGCCAAGAGGACTTGAAAGCCGGGCAGAATTGCAGGAAACCGATTTCAGGAGGTAGACTGGAATTGCATTTAAAGCATAGGAAAAGAGGCAGAAGGTCGACAATGATGCACTTGGCCAAAAAGGGCGTATGCGTTTTTTCCTGAATATATTCAGGAAAAAACGCATACGCCCTTTTTGGCCAACCAAGCAAGCTTGCAAAGGAAATCTGCACTACAATGAAGTCTCACTTCCCCCCCGTCAAAAGGGCCATCTGAAAAAAGTGTAAAATCCAGAAAGGCAGGACAGGCCATGGAGAACTGGGAGCCTTGTTATGCTGATGGGCGGGATGTAACTTGCCAACAGCCACTCGGGAGAAGTGTATGGTGTTTCCTGAAACATCTAAAAAACAAAGCAACAGAGCCTAGGGCACTTCCACTTATGGTCCTATAGCTTAGGGAAATTAAAATCAAAAAGACAGAGCCACCCCAAAGCTTGGGATGACTCTGTTTACAAGAAACTCGTTTACGGTACAAGTTCAATATCGCATAAAGCGAAAAATGGATAAAGAAGTTGTGGTACTTACGTACAATGCAATATCATTCAGCAATGACATCTATGTCATCAAGCTCATAGCAGCATAATGAGTGGATTCAGGTATGATGATTCTAACTGAAATAAGTCACACAGAAAAAGAAACATCATAAGATATCACTAATACACGGAATGTAAACTTGGCTACACAGGAACTGAATTTCAAAACAGAACATGGTCCCAAATTTAGAAAACCAACTTATGCTTGCTTAAGGGGAAAGGTGAGTTGGGGTGCTGCATAAAACCAGAGATTGAAATGAGCACAGATAAAGTTCCTTAAGCCAAATATGTAATAGACAAGAGCTACTCCTTGCTCAACGAAATGGACTCAAAACCCCATATTAAACGCCTAATAATGTACCTGACTAGTAAGTATCTTAAAACCTATGGATTGCTATGTCTCTGAAAGTGAATCAATCGTGAGTACAGGGGCAAAAACGCAGCAGTGATAGGATTGGAGAGTTTTGGTGAGCAAATGAAGACCCTTTGAAGTCATATTGCATGGTACCCATTCCACGGGTCTCAACTCTCCAGGTTTAAGGGATTCTTCCTTCAGCTAAAACATGCATGTGGAACCCAGAGTATGATCAACCGTGTGATCGGGAGACGTGTTGAAATATGTCTCAGTTCTTGTCCCCTGGTACTCGGGTGCAACATTCCAGATGCTTTACTAACACTCTCCCGACTTGGAGAGTCAGTGCCTTTAACCTCCTCTTTGGCCCAGTTTGCAAATTCCGCGGAAGATGAACAGGAATAGGGAGAACCAATGAGAGACTAGCTGGAGGTGTCTGGACGGGAAAATTTAACTCTCATTTCCCACCAGGAAGAGGAATTAACCAAAGGCTCAGCGTGCCATGCCAGAACCAGATTAGGGCCTGAAGCAATCCTGTGGTGTTGCGGCCAGCTCACAAGAAAGCGAGTTGAAGAAAGGAGCTCAGGGGCACTGTAATTCACAAACCTGCAGAGTTATAAATGACAGCTATCATCCAAAAATATACTGAAGTAAGGCTGCCAAGAGGACTTGAAAGCCGGGCAGAATTGCAGGAAACCGATTTCAGGAGGTAGACTGGAATTGCATTTAAAGCATAGGAAAAGAGGCAGAAGGTCGACAATGATGCACTTGGCCAAAAAGGGCGTATGCGTTTTTTCCTGAATATATTCAGGAAAAAACGCATACGCCCTTTTTGGCCAACCAAGCAAGCTTGCAAAGGAAATCTGCACTACAATGAAGTCTCACTCCCCCCCCGTCAAAAGGGCCATCTGAAAAAAGTGTAAAATCCAGAAAGGCAGGACAGGCCATGGAGAACTGGGAGCCTTGTTATGCTGATGGGCGGGATGTAACTTGCCAACAGCCACTCGGGAGAAGTGTATGGTGTTTCCTGAAACATCTAAAAAACAAAGCAACAGAGCCTAGGGCACTTCCACTTATGGTCCTATAGCTTAGGGAAATTAAAATCAAAAAGACACAGCCACCCCAAAGTTTGGGATGGCTCTGTTTACAAGAAACTCGTTTACGGTACAAGTTCAATATCGCATAAAGCGAAAAATGGATAAAGAAGTTGTGGTACTTACGTACAATGCAATATCACTCAGCAATGACATCTATGTCATCAGGCCCATAGCAGCATAATGAGTGGATTCAGGTATGATGATTCTAACTGAAATAAGTCACACAGAAAAAGAAACATCATAAGATATCACTAATACACGGAATGTAAACTTGGCTACACAGGAACTGGATTTCAAAACAGAACATGGTCCCAAATTTAGAAAACCAACTTATGCTTGCTTAAGGGGAAAGGTGAGTTGGGGTGCTGCATAAAACCAGAGATTGAAATGAGCACAGATAAAGTTCCTTAAGCCAAATATGTAATAGACAAGAGCTACTCCTTGCTCAACGAAATGGACTCAAAACCCCATATTAAACGCCTAATAATGTAACTGACTAGTAAGTATCTTAAAACCTATGGATTGCTATGTCTCTGAAAGTGAATCAATCGGGAGTACAGGGGCAAAAACGCAGCAGTGATAGGATTGGAGAGTTTTGGTGAGCAAATGAAGACCCTTTGAAGTCATATTGCATGGTACCCATTCCACGGGTCTCAACTCTCCAGGTTTAAGGGATTCTTCCTTCAGCTAAAACATGCATGTGGAACCCAGAGTATGATCAACCGTGTGATCGGGAGACGTGTTGAAATATGTCTCAGTTCTTGTCCCCTGGTACTCAGGTACAACATTCCAGATGCTTTACTAACACTCTCCCGACTTGGAGAGTCAGTGCCTTTAACCTCCTGTTTGGCCCAGTTTGCAAATTCCGCGGAAGATGAACAGGAATAGGGAGAACCAATGAGAGACTAGCTGGAGGTGTCTGGACGGGAAAATTTAACTCTCATTTCCCACCAGGAAGAGGAATTAACCAAAGGCTCAGCATGCCATGCCGGAACAAGATTAGGGCCTGAAGCAATCCTGCGGTGTTGCGGCCAGCTCACAAGAAAGCGAGTTGAAGAAAGGAGCTCAGGGGCACTGTAATTCACAAACCTGCAGAGTTATAAATGACAGCTATCATCCAAAAATATACTGAAGTAAGGCTGCCAAGAGGACTTGAAAGCCGGGCAGAATTGCAGGAAACCGATTTCAGGAGGTAGACTGGAATTGCATTTAAAGCATAGGAAAAGAGGCAGAAGGTCGACAATGATGCACTTGGCCAAAAAGGGCGTATGCGTTTTTTCCTGAATATATTCAGGAAAAAACGCATACGCCCTTTTTGGCCAACCAAGCAAGCTTGCAAAGGAAATCTGCACTACAATGAAGTCTCACTCACCCCCCCCCCTTCAAAAGGGCCATCTGAAAAAAGTGTAAAATCCAGAAAGGCAGGACAGGCCATGGAGAACTGGGAGCCTTGTTATTCTGATGGGCGGGATGTAAATTGCCAACAGCCACTCGGGAGAAGTGTATGGTGTTTCCTGAAACATCTAAAAAACAAAGCAACAGAGCCTAGGGCACTTCCACTTATGGTCCTATAGCTTAGGGAAATTAAAATCAAAAAGACACAGCCACCCCAAAGTTTGGGATGGCTCTGTTTACAAGAAACTCGTTTACGGTACAAGTTCAATATCGCATAAAGCAAAAAATGGATAAAGAAGTTGTGGTACTTACGTACAATGCAATATCACTCAGCAATGACATCTATGTCATCAGGCCCATAGCAGCATAATGAGTGGATTCAGGTATGATGATTCTAACTGAAATAAGTCACACAGAAAAAGAAACATCATAAGATATCACTAATACACGGAATGTAAACTTGGCTACACAGGAACTGAATTTCAAAACAGAACATGGTCCCAAATTTAGAAAATCAACTTATGCTTGCTTAAGGGGAAAGGTGAGTTGGGGTGCTGCATAAAACCAGAGATTGAAATGAGCACAGATAAAGTTCCTTAAGCCAAATATGGAATAGACAAGAGCTACTCCTTGCTCAACGAAATGGACTCAAAACCCCATATTAAACGCCTAATAATGTACCTGACTAGTAAGTATCTTAAAACCTATGGATTGCTATGTCTCTGAAAGTGAATCAATCGTGAGTACAGGGGCAAAAACGCAGCAGTGATAGGATTGGAGAGTTTTGGTGAGCAAATGAAGACCCTTTGAAGTCATATTGCATGGTACCCATTCCACGGGTCTCAACTCTCCAGGTTTAAGGGATTCTTCCTTCAGCTAAAACATGCATGTGGAACCCAGAGTATGATCAACCGTGTGATCGGGAGACGTGTTGAAATATGTCTCAGTTCTCGTCCCCTGGTACTCGGGTGCAACATTCCAGATGCTTTACTAACACTCTCCCGACTTGGAGAGTCAGTGCCTTTAACCTCCTGTTTGGCCCAGTTTGCAAATTCCGCGGAAGATGAACAGGAATAGGGAGAACCAATGAGAGACTAGCTGGAGGTGTCTGGACGGGAAAATTTAACTCTCATTTCCCACCAGGAAGAGGAATTAACCAAAGGCTCAGCGTGCCATGCCGGAACCAGATTAGGGCCTGAAGCAATCCTGCGGTGTTGCGGCCAGCTCACAAGAAAGCGAGTTGAAGAAAGGAGCTCAGGGGCACTGTAATTCACAAACCTGCAGAGTTATAAATGACAGCTATCATCCAAAAATATACTGAAGTAAGGCTGCCAAGAGGACTTGAAAGCCGGGCAGAATTGCAGGAAACCGATTTCAGGAGGTAGACTGGAATTGCATTTAAAGCATAGGAAAAGAGGCAGAAGGTCGACAATGATGCACTTGGCCAAAAAGGGCGTATGCGTTTTTTCCTGAATATATTCAGGAAAAAACGCATACGCCCTTTTTGGCCAACCAAGCAAGCTTGCAAAGGAAATCTGCACTACAATGAAGTCTCACCTCCCCCCCCCCCTCAAAAGGGCCATCTGAAAAAAGTGTAAAATCCAGAAAGGCAGGACAGGCCATGGAGAACTGGGAACCTTGTTATGCTGATGGGCGGGATGTAAATTGCCAAAAGCCACTCGGGAGAAGTGTATGGTGTTTCCTGAAACATCTAAAAAACAAAGCAACAGAGCCTAGGGCACTTCCACTTATGGTCCTATAGCTTAGGGAAATTAAAATCAAAAAGACACAGCCACCCCAAAGTTTGGGATGGCTCTGTTTACAAGAAACTCGTTTACGGTACAAGTTCAATATCGCATAAAGCGAAAAATGGATAAAGAAGTTGTGGTACTTACGTACAATGCAATATCACTCAGCAATGACATCTATGTCATCAGGCCCATAGCAGCATAATGAGTGGATTCAGGTATGATGATTCTAACTGAAATAAGTCACACAGAAAAAGAAACATCATAAGATATCACTAATACACGGAATGTAAACTTGGCTACACAGGAACTGAATTTCAAAACAGAACATGGTCCCAAATTTAGAAAATCAACTTATGCTTGCTTAAGGGGAAAGGTGAGTTGGGGTGCTGCATAAAACAAGAGATTGAAATGAGCACAGATAAAGTTCCTTAAGCCAAATATGTAATAGACAAGAGCTACTCCTTGCTCAACGAACTGGACTCAAAACCCCATATTAAACGCCTAATAATGTACCTGACTAGTAAGTATCTTAAAACCTATGGATTGCTATGTCTCTGAAAGTGAATCAATCGTGAGTACAGGGGCAAAAACGCAGCAGTGATAGGATTGGAGAGTTTTGGTGAGCAAATGAAGACCCTTTGAAGTCATATTGCATGGTACCCATTCCACGGGTCTCAACTCTCCAGGTTTAAGGGATTCTTCCTTCAGCTAAAACATGCATGTGGAACCCAGAGTATGATCAACCGTGTGATCGGGAGACGTGTTGAAATATGTCTCAGTTCTCGTCCCCTGGTACTCGGGTGCAACATTCCAGATGCTTTACTAAGACTCTCCCGACTTGGAGAGTCAGTGCCTTTAACCTCCTGTTTGGCCCAGTTTGCAAATTCCGCGGAAGATGAACAGGAATAGGGAGAACCAATGAGAGACTAGCTGGAGGTGTCTGGACGGGAAAATTTAACTCTCATTCCCCACCAGGAAGAGGAATTAACCAAAGGCTCAGCGTGCCATGCCGGAACCAGATTAGGGCCTGAAGCAATCCTGCGGTGTTGCGGCCAGCTCACAAGAAAGCGAGTTGAAGAAAGGAGCTCAGGGGCACTGTAATTCACAAACCTGCAGAGTTATAAATGACAGCTATCATCCAAAAATATACTGAAGTAAGGCTGCCAAGAGGACTTGAAAGCCGGGCAGAATTGCAGGAAACCGATTTCAGGAGGTAGACTGGAATTGCATTTAAAGCATAGGAAAAGAGGCAGAAGGTCGACAATGATGCACTTGGCCAAAAAGGGCGTATGCGTTTTTTCCTGAATATATTCAGGAAAAAACGCATACGCCCTTTTTGGCCAACCAAGCAAGCTTGCAAAGGAAATCTGCACTACAATGAAGTCTCACTTCCCCCCCGTCAAAAGGGCCATCTGAAAAAAGTGTAAAATCCAGAAAGGCAGGACAGGCCATGGAGAACTGGGAGCCTTGTTATGCTGATGGGCGGGATGTAAATTGCCAACAGCCACTCCGGAGAAGTGTATGGTGTTTCCTGAAACATCTAAAAAACAAAGCAACAGAGCCTAGGGCACTTCCACTTATGGTCCTGCAGCTTAGGGAAATTAAAATCAAAAAGACACAGCCACCCCAAAGTTTGGGATGGCTCTGTTTACAAGAAACTCGTTTATGGTACAAGTTCAATATCGCATAAAGCGAAAAATGGATAAAGAAGTTGTGGTACTTACGTACAATGCAATATCACTCAGCAATGACATCTATGTCATCAGGCCCATAGCAGCATAATGAGTGGATTCAGGTATGATGATTCTAACTGAAATAAGTCACACAGAAAAAGAAACATCATAAGATATCACTAATACACGGAATGTAAACTTGGCTACACAGGAACTGAATTTCAAAACAGAACATGGTCCCAAATTTAGAAAACCAACTTATGCTTGCTTAAGGGGAAAGGTGAGTTGGGGTGCTGCATAAAACCAGAGATTGAAATGAGCACAGATAAAGTTCCTTAAGCCAAATATGTAATAGACAAGAGCTACTCCTTGCTCAACGAACTGGACTCAAAACCCCATATTAAACGCCTAATAATGTACCTGACTAGTAAGTATCTTAAAACCTATGGATTGCTATGTCTCTGAAAGTGAATCAATCGTGAGTACAGGGGCAAAAACGCAGCAGTGATAGGATTGGAGAGTTTTGGTGAGCAAATGAAGACCCTTTGAAGTCATATTGCATGGTACCCATTCCACGGGTCTCAACTCTCCAGGTTTAAGGGATTCTTCCTTCAGCTAAAACATGCATGAGGAACCCAGAGTATGATCAACCGTGTGATCGGGAGACGTGTTGAAATATGTCTCAGTTCTCGTCCCCTGGTACTCGGGTGCAACATTCCAGATGCTTTACTAACACTCTCCCGACTTGGAGAGTCAGTGCCTTTAACCTCCTGTTTGGCCCAGTTTGCAAATTCCGCGGAAGATGAACAGGAATAGGGAGAACCAATGAGAGACTAGCTGGAGGTGTCTGGACGGGAAAATTTAACTCTCATTTCCCACCAGGAAGAGGAATTAACCAAAGGCTCAGCGTGCCATGCCGGAACCAGATTAGGGCCTGAAGCAATCCTGCGGTGTTGCGGCCACCTCACAAGAAAGCGAGTTGAAGAAAGGAGCTCAGGGGCACTGTAATTCACAAACCTGCAGAGTTATAAATGACAGCTATCATCCAAAAATATACTGAAGTAAGGCTGCCAAGAGGACTTGAAAGCCGGGCAGAATTGCAGGAAACCGATTTCAGGAGGTAGACTGGAATTGCATTTAAAGCATAGGAAAAGAGGCAGAAGGTCGACAATGATGCACTTGGCCAAAAAGGGCATATGCGTTTTTTCCTGAATATATTCAGGAAAAAACGCATACGCCCTTTTTGGCCAACCAAGCAAGCTTGCAAAGGAAATCTGCACTACAATGAAGTCTCACTTCCCCCCCGTCAAAAGGGCCATCTGAAAAAAGTGTAAAATCCAGAAAGGCAGGACAGGCCATGGAGAACTGGGAGCCTTGTTATGCTGATGGGCGGGATGTAACTTGCCAACAGCCACTCGGGAGAAGTGTATGGTGTTTCCTGAAACATCTAAAAAACAAAGCAACAGAGCCTAGGGCACTTCCACTTATGGTCCTATAGCTTAGGGAAATTAAAATCAAAAGACACAGCCACCCCAAAGTTTGGGATGGCTCTGTTTACAAGAAACTCGTTTATGGTACAAGTTCAATATCGCATAAAGCGAAAAATGGATAAAGAAGTTGTGGTACTTACGTACAATGCAATATCACTCAGCAATGACATCTATGTCATCAGGCCCATAGCAGCATAATGAGTGGATTCAGGTATGATGATTCTAACTGAAATAAGTCACACAGAAAAAGAAACATCATAAGATATCACTAATACACGGAATGTAAACTTGGCTACACAGGAACTGAATTTCAAAACAGAACATGGTCCCAAATTTAGAAAATCAACTTATGCTTGCTTAAGGGGAAAGGTGAGTTGGGGTGCTGCATAAAACCAGAGATTGAAATGAGCACAGATAAAGTTCCTTAAGCCAAATATGGAATAGACAAGAGCTACTCCTTGCTCAACGAAATGGACTCAAAACCCCATATTAAACGCCTAATAATGTACCTGACTAGTAAGTATCTTAAAACCTATGGATTGCTATGTCTCTGAAAGTGAATCAATCGTGAGTACAGGGGCAAAAACGCAGCAGTGATAGGATTGGAGAGTTATGGTGAGCAAATGAAGACCCTTTGAAGTCATATTGCATGGTACCCATTCCACGGGTCTCAACTCTCCAGGTTTAAGGGATTCTTCCTTCAGCTAAAACATGCATGTGGAACCCAGAGTATGATCAACCGTGTGATCGGGAGACGTGTTGAAATATGTCTCAGTTCTCGTCCCCTGGTACTCGGGTGCAACATTCCAGATGCTTTACTAACACTCTCCCGACTTGGAGAGTCAGTGCCTTTAACCTCCTGTTTGGCCCAGTTTGCAAATTCCGCGGAAGATGAACAGGAATAGGGAGAACCAATGAGAGACTAGCTGGAGGTGTCTGGACGGGAAAATTTAACTCTCATTTCCCACCAGGAAGAGGAATTAACCAAAGGCTCAGCGTGCCATGCCGGAACCAGATTAGGGCCTGAAGCAATCCTGCGGTGTTGCGGCCAGCTCACAAGAAAGCGAGTTGAAGAAAGGAGCTCAGGGGCACTGTAATTCACAAACCTGCAGAGTTATAAATGACAGCTATCATCCAAAAATATACTGAAGTAAGGCTGCCAAGAGGACTTGAAAGACGGGCAGAATTGCAGGAAACCGATTTCAGGAGGTAGACTGGAATTGCATTTAAAGCATAGGAAAAGAGGCAGAAGGTCGACAATGATGCACTTGGCCAAAAAGGGCGTATGCGTTTTTTCCTGAATATATTCAGGAAAAAACGCATACGCCCTTTTTGGCCAACCAAGCAAGCTTGCAAAGGAAATCTGCCCTACAATGAAGTCTCACTTCCCCCCCGTCAAAAGGGCCATCTGAAAAAAGTGTAAAATCCAGAAAGGCAGGACAGGCCATGGAGAACTGGGAGCCTTGTTATGCTGATGGGCGGGATGTAACTTGCCAACAGCCACTCGGGAGAAGTGTATGGTGTTTCCTGAAACATCTAAAAAACAAAGCAACAGAGCCTAGGGCACTTCCACTTATGGTCCTATAGCTTAGGGAAATTAAAATCAAAAAGACACAGCCACCCCAAAGTTTGGGATGGCTCTGTTTACAAGAAACTCGTTTACGGTACAAGTTCAATATCGCATAAAGCGAAAAATGGATAAAGAAGTTGTGGTACTTACGTACAATGCAATATCATTCAGCAATGACATCTATGTCATCAGGCTCATAGCAGCATAATGAGTGGATTCAGGTATGATGATTCTAACTGAAATAAGTCAAACAGAAAAAGAAACATCATAAGATATCACTAATACACGGAATGTAAACTTGGCTACACAGGAACTGAATTTCAAAACAGAACATGGTCCCAAATTTAGAAAACCAACTTATGC
The DNA here is from genome assembly GCF_937001465.1 of Orcinus orca. Classification (NCBI taxonomy): domain Eukaryota; kingdom Metazoa; phylum Chordata; class Mammalia; order Artiodactyla; family Delphinidae; genus Orcinus; species Orcinus orca. The sequence goes on along the minus strand of NW_026043865.1, from coordinate 21,477 downwards.
TTGCTTAAGGGGAAAGGTGAGTTGGGGTGCTGCATAAAACCAGAGATTGAAATGAGCACAGATAAAGTTCCTTAAGCCAAATATGGAATAGACAAGAGCTACTCCTTGCTCAACGAAATGGACTCAAAACCCCATATTAAACGCCTAATAATGTACCTGACTAGTAAGTATCTTAAAACCTATGGATTGCTATGTCTCTGAAAGTGAATCAATCGTGAGTACAGGGGCAAAAACGCAGCAGTGATAGGATTGGAGAGTTTTGGTGAGCAAATGAAGACCCTTTGAAGTCATATTGCATGGTACCCATTCCACGGGTCTCAACTCTCCAGGTTTAAGGGATTCTTCCTTCAGCTAAAACATGCATGTGGAACCCAGAGTATGATCAACCATGTGATCGGGAGACGTGTTGAAATATGTCTCAGTTCTCGTCCCCTGGTACTCGGGTGCAACATTCCAGATGCTTTACTAACACTCTCCCGACTTGGAGAGTCAGTGCCTTTAACCTCCTCTTTGGCCCAGTTTGCAAATTCCGCGGAAGATGAACAGGAATAGGGAGAACCAATGAGAGACTAGCTGGAGGTGTCTGGACGGGAAAATTTAACTCTCATTTCCCACCAGGAAGAGGAATTAACCAAAGGCTCAGCGTGCCATGCCGGAACCAGATTAGGGCCTGAAGCAATCCTGCGGTGTTGCGGCCAGCTCACAAGAAAGCGAGTTGAAGAAAGGAGCTCAGGGGCACTGTAATTCACAAACCTGCAGAGTTATAAATGACAGCTATCATCCAAAAATATACTGAAGTAAGGCTGCCAAGAGGACTTGAAAGCCGGGCAGAATTGCAGGAAACCGATTTCAGGAGGTAGACTGGAATTGCATTTAAAGCATAGGAAAAGAGGCAGAAGGTTGACAATGATGCACTTGGCCAAAAAGGGCGTATGCGTTTTTTCCTGAATATATTCAGGAAAAAACGCATACGCCCTTTTTGGCCAACCAAGCAAGCTTGCAAAGGAAATCTGCACTACAATGAAGTCTCACTTCCCCCCCGTCAAAAGGGCCATCTGAAAAAAGTGTAAAATCCAGAAAGGCAGGACAGGCCATGGAGAACTGGGAGCCTTGTTATGCTGATGGGCGGGATGTAAATTGCCAACAGCCACTCGGGAGAAGTGTATGGTGTTTCCTGAAACATCTAAAAAACAAAGCAACAGAGCCTAGGGCACTTCCACTTATGGTCCTATAGCTTAGGGAAATTAAAATCAAAAAGACACAGCCACCCCAAAGTTTGGGATGGCTCTGTTTACAAGAAACTCGTTTACGGTACAAGTTCAATATCGCATAAAGCGAAAAATGGATAAAGAAGTTGTGGTACTTACGTACAATGCAATATCACTCAGCAATGACATCTATGTCATCAGGCCCATAGCAGCATAATGCGTGGATTCAGGTATGATGATTCTAACTGAAATAAGTCACACAGAAAAAGAAACATCATAAGATATCACTAATACACGGAATGTAAACTTGGCTACACAGGAACTGAATTTCAAAACAGAACATGGTCCCAAATTTAGAAAATCAACTTATGCTTGCTTAAGGGGAAAGGTGAGTTGGGGTGCTGCATAAAACCAGAGATTGAAATGAGCACAGATAAAGTTCCTTAAGCCAAATATGGAATAGACAAGAGCTACTCCTTGCTCAACGAAATGGACTCAAAACCCCATATTAAACGCCTAATAATGTACCTGACTAGTAAGTATCTTAAAACCTATGGATTGCTATGTCTCTGAAAGTGAATCAATCGTGAGTACAGGGGCAAAAACGCAGCAGTGATAGGATTGGAGAGTTTTGGTGAGCAAATGAAGACCCTTTGAAGTCATATTGCATGGTACCCATTCCACGGGTCTCAACTCTCCAGGTTTAAGGGATTCTTCCTTCAGCTAAAACATGCATGTGGAACCCAGAGTATGATCAACCGTGTGATCGGGAGACGTGTTGAAATATGTCTCAGTTCTCGTCCCCTGGTACTCGGGTGCAACATTCCAGATGCTTTACTAACACTCTCCCGACTTGGAGAGTCAGTGCCTTTAACCTCCTGTTTGGCCCAGTTTGCAAATTCCGTGGAAGATGAACAGGAATAGGGAGAACCAATGAGAGACTAGCTGGAGGTGTCTGGACGGGAAAATTTAACTCTCATTTCCCACCAGGAAGAGGAATTAACCAAAGGCTCAGCGTGCCATGCCGGAACCAGATTAGGGCCTGAAGCAATCCTGCGGTGTTGCGGCCAGCTCACAAGAAAGCGAGTTGAAGAAAGGAGCTCAGGGGCACTGTAATTCACAAACCTGCAGAGTTATAAATGACAGCTATCATCCAAAAATATACTGAAGTAAGGCTGCCAAGAGGACTTGAAAGCCGGGCAGAATTGCAGGAAACCGATTTCAGGAGGTAGACTGGAATTGCATTTAAAGCATAGGAAAAGAGGCAGAAGGTTGACAATGATGCACTTGGCCAAAAAGGGCGTATGCGTTTTTTCCTGAATATATTCAGGAAAAAACGCATACGCACTTTTTGGCCAACCAAGCAAGCTTGCAAAGGAAATCTGCACTACAATGAAGTCTCACTTCCCCCCCGTCAAAAGGGCCATCTGAAAAAAGTGTAAAATCCAGAAAGGCAGGACAGGCCATGGAGAACTGGGAGCCTTGTTATGCTGATGGGCGGGATGTAACTTGCCAACAGCCACTCGGGAGAAGTGTATGGTGTTTCCTGAAACATCTAAAAAACAAAGCAACAGAGCCTAGGGCACTTCCACTTATGGTCCTATAGCTTAGGGAAATTAAAATCAAAAAGACACAGCCACCCCAAAGTTTGGGATGGCTCTGTTTACAAGAAACTCGTTTACGGTACAAGTTCAATATCGCATAAAGCGAAAAATGGATAAAGAAGTTGTGGTACTTACGTACAATGCAATATCACTCAGCAATGACATCTATGTCATCAGGCCCATAGCAGCATAATGAGTGGATTGAGGTATGATGATTCTAACTGAAATAAGTCACACAGAAAAAGAAACATCATAAGATATCACTAATACACGGAATGTAAACTTGGCTACACAGGAACTGAATTTCAAAACAGAACATGGTCCCAAATTTAGAAAACCAACTTATGCTTGCTTAAGGGGAAAGGTGAGTTGGGGTGCTGCATAAAACCAGAGATTGAAATGAGCACAGATAAAGTTCCTTAAGCCAAATATGTAATAGACAAGAGCTACTCCTTGCTCAACGAAATGGACTCAAAACCCCATATTAAACGCCTAATAATGTACCTGACTAGTAAGTATCTTAAAACCTATGGATTGCTATGTCTCTGAAAGTGAATCAATCGGGAGTACAGGGGCAAAAACGCAGCAGTGATAGGATTGGAGAGTTTTGGTGAGCAAATGAAGACCCTTTGAAGTCATATTGCATGGTACCCATTCCACGGGTCTCAACTCTCCAGGTTTAAGGGATTCTTCCTTCAGCTAAAACATGCATGTGGAACCCAGAGTATGATCAACCGTGTGATCGGGAGACCTGTTGAAATATGTCTCAGTTCTTGTCCCCTGGTACTCGGGTACAACATTCCAGATGCTTTACTAACACTCTCCCGACTTGGAGAGTCAGTGCCTTTAACCTCCTGTTTGGCCCAGTTTGCAAATTCCGCGGAAGATGAACAGGAATAGGGAGAACCAATGAGAGACTAGCTGGAGGTGTCTGGACGGACAAATTTAACTCTCATTTCCCACCAGGAAGAGGAATTAACCAAAGGCTCAGCGTGCCATGCCGGAACCAGATTAGGGCCTGAAGCAATCCTGCGGTGTTGCGGCCAGCTCACAAGAAAGCGAGTTGAAGAAAGGAGCTCAGGGGCACTGTAATTCACAAACCTGCAGAGTTATAAATGACAGCTATCATCCAAAAATATACTGAAGTAAGGCTGCCAAGAGGACTTGAAAGCCGGGCAGAATTGCAGGAAACCGATTTCAGGAGGTAGACTGGAATTGCATTTAAAGCATAGGAAAAGAGGCAGAAGGTCGACAATGATGCACTTGGCCAAAAAGGGCGTATGCGTTTTTTCCTGAATATATTCAGGAAAAAACGCATACGCCCTTTTTGGCCAACCAAGCAAGCTTGCAAAGGAAATCTGCACTACAATGAAGTCTCACTTCCCCCCCGTCAAAAGGGCCATCTGAAAAAAGTGTAAAATCCAGAAAGGCAGGACAGGCCATGGAGAACTGGGAGCCTTGTTATGCTGATGGGCGGGATGTAAATTGCCAACAGCCACTCGGGAGAAGTGTATGGTGTTTCCTGAAACATCTAAAAAACAAAGCAACAGAGCCTAGGGCACTTCCACTTATGGTCCTATAGCTTAGGGAAATTAAAATCAAAAAGACACAGCCACCCCAAAGTTTGGGATGGCTCTGTTTACAAGAAACTCGTTTACGGTACAAGTTCAATATCGCATAAAGCGAAAAATGGATAAAGAAGTTGTGGTACTTACGTACAATGCAATATCACTCAGCATTGACATCTATGTCATCAGGCCCATAGCAGCATAATGAGTGGATTCAGGTATGATGATTCTAACTGAAATAAGTCACACAGAAAAAGAAACATCATAAGATATCACTAATACACGGAATGTAAACTTGGCTACACAGGAACTGAATTTCAAAACAGAACATGGTCCCAAATTTAGAAAATCAACTTATGCTTGCTTAAGGGGAAAGGTGAGTTGGGGTGCTGCATAAAACCAGAGATTGAAATGAGCACAGATAAAGTTCCTTAAGCCAAATATGGAATAGACAAGAGCTACTCCTTGCTCAACGAAATGGACTCAAAACCCCATATTAAACGCCTAATAATGTACCTGACTAGTAAGTATCTTAAAACCTATGGATTGCTATGTCTCTGAAAGTGAATCAATCGTGAGTACAGGGGCAAAAACGCAGCAGTGATAGGATTGGAGAGTTTTGGTGAGCAAATGAAGACCCTTTGAAGTCATATTGCATGGTACCCATTCCACGGGTCTCAACTCTCCAGGTTTAAGGGATTCTTCCTTCAGCTAAAACATGCATGTGGAACCCAGAGTATGATCAACCGTGTGATCGGGAGACGTGTTGAAATATGTCTCAGTTCTCGTCCCCTGGTACTCGGGTGCAACATTCCAGATGCTTTACTAACACTCTCCCGACTTGGAGAGTCAGTGCCTTTAACCTCCTGTTTGGCCCAGTTTGCAAATTCCGCGGAAGATGAACAGGAATAGGGAGAACCAATGAGAGACTAGCTGGAGGTGTCTGGACGGGAAAATTTAACTCTCATTTCCCACCAGGAAGAGGAATTAACCAAAGGCTCAGCGTGCCATGCCGGAACCAGATTAGGGCCTGAAGCAATCCTGCGGTGTTGCGGCCAGCTCACAAGAAAGCGAGTTGAAGAAAGGAGCTCAGGGGCACTGTAATTCACAAACCTGCAGAGTTATAAATGACAGCTATCATCCAAAAATATACTGAAGTAAGGCTGCCAAGAGGACTTGAAAGCCGGGCAGAATTGCAGGAAACCGATTTCAGGAGGTAGACTGGAATTGCATTTAAAGCATAGGAAAAGAGGCAGAAGGTCGACAATGATGCACTTGGCCAAAAAGGGCGTATGCGTTTTTTCCTGAATATATTCAGGAAAAAACGCATACGCCCTTTTTGGCCAACCAAGCAAGCTTGCAAAGGAAATCTGCACTACAATGAAGTCTCACTTCCCCCCCGTCAAAAGGGCCATCTGAAAAAAGTGTAAAATCCAGAAAGGCAGAACAGGCCATGGAGAACTGGGAGCCTTGTTATGCTGATGGGCGGGATGTAAATTGCCAACAGCCACTCCGGAGAAGTGTATGGTGTTTCCTGAAACATCTAAAAAACAAAGCAACAGAGCCTAGGGCACTTCCACTTATGGTCCTGCAGCTTAGGGAAATTAAAATCGAAAAGACACAGCCACCCCAAAGTTTGGGATGGCTCTGTTTACAAGAAACTCGTTTACAGTACAAGTTCAATATCGCATAAAGCGAAAAATGGATAAAGAAGTTGTGGTACTTACGTACAATGCAATATCACTCAGCAATGACATCTATGTCATCAGGCCCATAGCAGCATAATGAGTGGATTCAGGTATGATGATTCTAACTGAAATAAGTCACACAGAAAAAGAAACATCATAAGATATCACTAATACACGGAATGTAAACTTGGCTACACAGGAACTGAATTTCAAAACAGAACATGGTCCCAAATTTAGAAAACCAACTTATGCTTGCTTAAGGGGAAAGGTGAGTTGGGGTGCTGCATAAAACCAGAGATTGAAATGAGCACAGATAAAGTTCCTTAAGCCAAATATGTAATAGACAAGAGCTACTCCTTGCTCAACGAAATGGACTCAAAACCCCATATTAAACGCCTAATAATGTACCTGACTAGTAAGTATCTTAAAACCTATGGATTGCTATGTCTCTGAAAGTGAATCAATCGTGAGTACAGGGGCAAAAACGCAGCAGTGATAGGATTGGAGAGTTTTGGTGAGCAAATGAAGACCCTTTGAAGTCATATTGCATGGTACCCATTCCACGGGTCTCAACTCTCCAGGTTTAAGGGATTCTTCCTTCAGCTAAAACATGCATGAGGAACCCAGAGTATGATCAACCGTGTGATCGGGAGACGTGTTGAAATATGTCTCAGTTCTCGTCCCCTGGTACTCGGGTGCAACATTCCAGATGCTTTACTAACACTCTCCCGACTTGGAGAGTCAGTGCCTTTAACCTCCTGTTTGGCCCAGTTTGCAAATTCCGCGGAAGATGAACAGGAATAGGGAGAACCAATGAGAGACTAGCTGGAGGTGTCTGGACGGGAAAATTTAACTCTCATTTCCCACCAGGAAGAGGAATTAACCAAAGGCTCAGCGTGCCATGCCGGAACCAGATTAGGGCCTGAAGCAATCCTGCGGTGTTGCGGCCAGCTCACAAGAAAGCGAGTTGAAGAAAGGAGCTCAGGGGCACTGTAATTCACAAACCTGCAGAGTTATAAATGACAGCTATCATCCAAAAATATACTGAAGTAAGGCTGCCAAGAGGACTTGAAAGCCGGGCAGAATTGCAGGAAACCGATTTCAGGAGGTAGACTGGAATTGCATTTAAAGCATAGGAAAAGAGGCAGAAGGTCGACAATGATGCACTTGGCCAAAAAGGGCGTATGCGTTTTTTCCTGAATATATTCAGGAAAAAACGCATACGCCCTTTTTGGCCAACCAAGCAAGCTTGCAAAGGAAATCTGCACTACAATGAAGTCTCACTTCCCCCCCGTCAAAAGGGCCATCTGAAAAAAGTGTAAAATCCAGAAAGGCAGGACAGGCCATGGAGAACTGGGAGCCTTGTTATGCTGATGGGCGGGATGTAACTTGCCAACAGCCACTCGGGAGAAATGTATGGTGTTTCCTGAAACATCTAAAAAACAAAGCAACAGAGCCTAGGGCACTTCCACTTACGGTCCTATAGCTTAGGGAAATTAAAATCAAAAGACACAGCCACCCCAAAGCTTGGGATGGCTCTGTTTACAAGAAACTCGTTTACGGTACAAGTTCAATATCGCATAAAGCGAAAAATGGATAAAGAAGTTGTGGTACTTACGTACAATGCAATATCACTCAGCAATGACATCTATGTCATCAGGCCCATAGCAGCATAATGAGTGGATTCAGGTATGATGATTCTAACTGAAATAAGTCACACAGAAAAAGAAACATCATAAGATATCACTAATACACGGAATGTAAACTTGGCTACACAGGAACTGAATTTCAAAACAGAACATGGTCCCAAATTTAGAAAATCAACTTATGCTTGCTTAAGGGGAAAGGTGAGTTGGGGTGCTGCATAAAACCAGAGATTGAAATGAGCACAGATAAAGTTCCTTAAGCCAAATATGGAATAGACAAGAGCTACTCCTTGCTCAACGAAATGGACTCAAAACCCCATATTAAACGCCTAATAATGTACCTGACTAGTAAGTATCTTAAAACCTATGGATTGCTATGTCTCTGAAAGTGAATCAATCGTGAGTACAGGGGCAAAAACGCAGCAGTGATAAGATTGGAGAGTTTTGGTGAGCAAATGAAGACCCTTTGAAGTCATATTGCATGGTACCCATTCCACGGGTCTCAACTCTCCAGGTTTAAGGGATTCTTCCTTCAGCTAAAACATGCATGTGGAACCCAGAGTATGATCAACCGTGTGATCGGGAGACGTGTTGAAATATGTCTCAGTTCTCGTCCCCTGGTACTCGGGTGCAACATTCCAGATGCTTTACTAACACTCTCCCGACTTGGAGAGTCAGTGCCTTTAACCTCCTCTTTGGCCCAGTTTGCAAATTCCGCGGAAGATGAACAGGAATAGGGAGAACCAATGAGAGACTAGCTGGAGGTGTCTGGACGGGAAAATTTATCTCTCATTTCCCACCAGGAAGAGGAATTAACCAAAGGCTCAGCGTGCCATGCCGGAACCAGATTAGGGCCTGAAGCAATCCTGCGGTGTTGCGGCCAGCTCACAAGAAAGCGAGTTGAAGAAAGGAGCTCAGGGGCACTGTAATTCACAAACCTGCAGAGTTATAAATGACAGCTATCATCCAAAAATATACTGAAGTAAGTAAGGGCTGCCAAGAGGACTTGAAAGCCGGTGCAGAATTGCAGGAAACCGATTTCAGGAGGTAGACTGGAATTGCATTTAAAGCATAGGAAAAGAGGCAGAAGGTCGACAATGATGCACTTGGCCAAAAAGGGCGTATGCGTTTTTTCCTGAATATATTCAGGAAAAAACGCATACGCCCTTTTTGGGCCAACCCAAGCAAGCTTGCAAAGGAAATCTGCACTACAATGAAGTCTCACCTCCCCCCCCCCCCGTCAAAAGGGGCCATCTGAAAAAAGTGTAAAATCCAGAAGGCAGGACAGGCCATGGAGAACTGGGAGCCTTGTTATGCTGATGGGCGGGATGTAACTTGCCAACAGCCACTCCGGAGAAGTGTATGGTGTTTCCTGAAACATCTAAAAAACAAAGCAACAGAGCCTAGGGCACTTCCACTTATGGTCCTGTAGCTTAGGGAAATTAAAATCAAAAAGACACAGCCACCCCCAAAGTTTGGATGGCTCTGTTTACAAGAAACTCATTTACCGGTACAAGTTCAATATCGCATAAAGCGAAAAATGGATAAAGAAGTTGTGGTACTTACATACAATACAATATCACTCAGCAATGACATCTATGTCATCAGGCCCATAGCAGCATAATGAGTGGATTCAGGTATGATGATTCTAACTGAAATAAGTCACACAGAAAAAGAAACATCATAAGATATCACTAATACACGGAATGTAAACTTGGCTACACAGGAACTGAATTTCAAAACAGAACATGGTCCCAAATTTAGAAAACCAACTTATGCTTGTTTAAGGGGAAAGGTGAGTTGGGGTGCTGCATAAACCAGAGATTGAAATGAGCACAGATAAAGTTCCTTAAGCCAAATATGTAATAGACAAGAGCTACTCCTTGCTCAACGAAATGGACTCAAAACCCCATATTAAACGCCTAATAATGTACCTGACTAGTAAGTATCTTAAAACCTATGGATTGCTATGTCTCTGAAAGTGAATCAATTGTGAGTACAGGGGCAAAAACGCAGCAGTGATAGGATTGGAGAGTTTTGGTGAGCAAATGAAGACCCTTTGAAGTCATATTGCATGGTACCCATTCCACGGGTCTCAACTCTCCAGGTTTAAGGGATTCTTCCTTCAGCTAAAACATGCATGTGGAACCCAGAGTATGATCAAACCGTGTGATCGGGAGACGTGTTGAAATATGTCTCAGTTCTCGTCCCCTGGTACTCGGGTGCAACATTCCAGATGCTTTACTAACACTCTCCCGACTTGGAGAGTCAGTGCCTTTAACCTCCTGTTTGGCCCAGTTTGCAAATTCCGCGGAAGATGAACAGGAATAGGGAGAACCAATGAGAGACTAGCTGGAGGTGTCTGGACGGGAAATTTAACTCTCATTTCCCACCAGGAAGAGGAATTAACCAAAGGCTCAGCGTGCCATGCCGGAACCAGATTAGGGCCTGAAGCAATCCTGCGGTGTTGCGGCCAGCTCACAAGAAAGCGAGTTGAAGAAAGGAGCTCAGGGGCACTGTAATTCACAAACCTGCAGAGTTATAAATGACAGCTATCATCCAAAAATATACTGAAGTAAGGGCTGCCAAGAGGACTTGAAAGACGGGCAGAATTGCAGGAAACCGATTTCAGGAGGTAGACTGGAATTGCATTTAAAGCATAGGAAAAGAGGCAGAAGGTCGACAATGATGCACTTGGCCAAAAAGGGCGTAGGCGTTTTTTCCTGAATATATTCAGGAAAAAAACGCATACGCCCTTTTTGGCCAACCAAGCAAGCTTGCAAAGGAAATCTGCACTACAATGAAGTCTCACTTCCCCCCCGTCAAAAAGAGGCCATCTGAAAAAAGTGTAAAATCCAGAAAGGCAGGACAGGCCATGGAGAACTGGGAGCCTTGTTATGCTGATGGGGCGGGATGTAACTTGCCAACAGCCACTTCGGGAGAAGTGTATGGTGTTTCCTGAAACATCTAAAAAACAAAGCAACAGAGCCTAGGGCACTTCCACTTATGGTCCTATAGCTTAGGGAAATTAAAATCAAAAAGACACAGCCACCCCAAAGTTTGGGATGGCTCTGTTTACAAGAAACTCGTTTACGGTACAAGTTCAATATCGCATAAAGCGAAAAATGGATAAAGAAGTTGTGGTACTTACGTACAATGCAATATCACTCAGCAATGACATCTATGTCATCAGGCCCATAGCAGCATAATGAGTGGATTGAGGTATGATGATTCCTAACTGAAATAAGTCACACAGGAAAAAGAAACATCATAAGATATCACTAATACATGGAATGTAAACTTGGCTACACAGGAACTGAATTTCAAAACAGAACATGGTCCCCAAATTTAGAAAACCAACTTATGCTTGCTTAAGGGGAAAGGTGAGTTGGGGTGCTGCATAAAACCAGAGATTGAAATGAGCACAGATCAAGTTCCTTAAGCCAAATATGTAATAGACAAGAGCTACTCCTTTGCTCAACGAAATGGACTCAAAACCCCATATTAAACGCCTAATAATGTACCTGACTAGTAAGTATCTTAAAACCTATGGATTGCTATGTCTCTGAAAGTGAATCAATCGGGAGTACAGGGGCAAAAACGCAGCAGTGATAGGATTGGAGAGTTTTGGTGAGCAAATGAAGACCCTTTGAAGTCATATTGCATGGTACCCATTCCACAGGTCTCAACTCTCCCAGGTTTAAGGGATTCTTCCTTCAGCTAAAACATGCATGTGGAACCCAGAGTATGATCAACCGTGTGATCGGGAGACGTGTTGAAATATGTCTCAGTTCTTGTCCCCTGGTACTCGGGTACAACATTCCAGATGCTTTACTAACACTCTCCCGACTTGGAGAGTCAGTGCCTTTAACCTCCTGTTTGGCCCAGTTTGCAAATTCCGCGGAAGATGAACAGGAATAGGGAGAACCATGAGAGACTAGCTGGAGGTGTCTGGACGGGAAAATTTAACTCTCATTTCCCACCAGGAAGAGGAATTAACCAAAGGCTCAGCGTGCCATGCCGGAACCAGATTAGGGCCTGAAGCAATCCTGCGGTGGTTGCGGCCAGCTCACAAGAAAGCGAGTTGAAGAGAGGAGCTCAGGGGCACTGTATCTCACAAACCTGCAGAGTTATAAATGACAGCTATCATCCAAAAATATACTGAAGTAAGGCTGCCAAGAGGACTTGAAAGCCGGGCAGAATTGCAGGAAACCGATTTCAGGAGTAGACTGGAATTGCATTTAAAGCATAGGAAAAGAGGCAGAAGGTCGACAATGATGCACTTGGCCAAAAAGGGCGTATGCGTTTTTTCCTGAATATATTCAGGAAAAAACGCATACGCCCTTTTTGGCCAACCAAGCAAGCTTGCAAAGGAAATCTGCACTACAATGAAGTCTCACTCACCCCCCCCCCGTCAAAAGGGCCATCTGAAAAAAGTGTAAAATCCAGAAAGGCAGGACAGGCCATGGAGAACTGGGAGCCTTGTTATGCTGATGGGCGGGATGTAAATTGCCAACAGCCACTCGGGAGAAGTGTATGGTGTTTCCTGAAACATCTAAAAAACAAAGCAACAGAGCCTAGGGCACTTCCACTTATGGTCCTATAGCTTAGGGAAATTAAAATCAAAAAGACACAGCCACCCCAAAGTTTGGGATGGCTCTGTTTACAAGAAACTCGTTACGGTACAAGTTCAATATCGCATAAAGCGAAAAATGGATAAAGAAGTTGTGGTACTTACGTACAATGCAATATCACTCAGCAATGACATCTATGTCATCAGGCCCATAGCAGCATAATGAGTGGATTCAGGTATGATGATTCTAACTGAAATAAGTCACACAGAAAAAGAAACATCATAAGATATCACTAATACACGGAATGTAAACTTGGCTACACAGGAACTGAATTTCAAAACAGAACATGGTCCCCAAATTTAGAAAATCAACTTATGCTTGCTTAAGGGGAAAGGTGAGTTGGGGTGCTGCATAAAACCAGAGATTGAAATGAGCACAGATAAAGTTCCTTAAGCCAAATATGGAAATAGACAAGAGCTACTCCTTGCTCAACGAAATGGACTCAAAACCCCCATATTAAACGCCTAATAATGTACCTGACTAGTAAGTATCTTAAAACCTATGGATTGCTATGTCTCTGAAAGTGAATCAATCGTGAGTACAGGGGCAAAAACGCAGCAGTGATAGGATTGGAGAGTTTTGGTGAGCAAATGAAGACCCTTGAAGTCATATTGCATGGTACCCATTCCACGGGTCTCAACTCTCCAGGTTTAAGGGGATTCTTCCTTCAGCTAAAACATGCATGTGGAACCCAGAGTATGATCAACCGTGTGATCTGGGAGACGTGTTGAAATATGTCTCAGTTCTCGTCCCCTGGTACTCGGGTGCAACATTCCAGATGCTTTACTAACACTCTCCTGACTTGGAGAGTCAGTGCCTTTAACCTCCTCTTTGGCCCAGTTTGCAAATTCCGCGGAAGATGAACAGGAATAGGGAGAACCAATGAGAGACTAGCTGGAGGTGTCTGGACGGGAAAATTTATCTCTCATTTCCCACCAGGAAGAGGAATTAACCAAAGGCTCAGCGTGCCATGCCGGAACCAGATTAGGGCCTGAAGCAATCCTGCGGTGTTGCGGCCAGCTCACAAGAAAGCGAGTTGAAGAAAGGAGCTCAGGGGCACTGTAATTCACAAACCTGCAGAGTTATAAATGACAGCTATCATCCAAAAATATACTGAAGTAAGGCTGCCAAGAGGACTTGAAAGCCGGGCAGAATTGCAGGAAACCGATTTCAGGAGGTAGACTGGAATTGCATTTAAAGCATAGGAAAAGAGGCAGAAGGTCGACAATGATGCACTTGGCCAAAAAGGGCGTATGCGTTTTTTCCTGAATATATTCAGGAAAAAACGCATACGCCCTTTTTGGCCAACCCAAGCAAGCTTGCAAAGGAAATCTGCACTACAATGAAGTCTCACCTCCCCCCCCCCCGTCAAAAGGGCCATCTGAAAAAAGTGTAAAATCCAGAAAGGCAGGACAGGCCATGGAGAACTGGGAGCCTTGTTATGCTGAATGGGGCGGGATGTACATTGCCAAAAGCCACTCCGGAGAAGTGTATGGTGTTTCCTGAAACATCTAAAAAACAAAGCAACAGAGCCTAGGGCACTTCCACTTATGGTCCTGTAGCTTAGGGGAAATTAAAATCAAAAAGACACAGCCACCCCAAAGTTTGGGATGGCTCTGTTTACAAGAAACTCGTTTACGGTACAAGTTCAATATCGCATAAAGCGAAAAAATGGATAAAGAAGTTGTGGTACTTACATACAATACAATATCACTCAGCAATGACATCTATGTCATCAGGCCACATAGCAGCATAATGAGTGGATTCAGGTATGATGATTCTAACTGAAATAAGTCACACAGAAAAAGAAACATCATAAGATATCACTAATACACGGAATGTAAACTTGGCTACACAGGAACTGAATTTCAAAACAGAACATGGTCCCAAATTTAGAAAACCAACTTATGCTTGTTTAAGGGGAAAGGTGAGTTGGGGTGCTGCATAAAACCAGAGATTGAAATGAGCACAGATAAAGTTCCTTAAGCCAAATATGGAATAGACAAGAGCTACTCCTTGCTCAACGAAATGGACTCAAAACCCCCATATTAAACGCCTAATAATGTACCTGACTAGTAAGTATCTTAAAACCTATGGATTGCTATGTCTCTGAAAGTGAATCAATCGTGAGTACAGGGGCAAAAACGCAGCAGTGATAGGATTGGAGAGTTTTGGTGAGCAAATGAAGACCCTTTGAAGTCATATTGCATGGTACCCATTCCACGGGTCTCAACTCTCCAGGTTTAAGGGATTCTTCCTTCAGCTAAAACATGCATGTGGAACCCAGAGTATGATCAACCGTGTGATCGGGAGACGTGTTGAAATATGTCTCAGTTCTCGTCCCCTGGTACTCTCGGGTGCAACATTCCAGATGCTTTACTAACACTCTCCCGACTTGGAGAGTCAGTGCCTTTAACCTCCTGTTTGGCCCAGTTTGCAAATTCCGCGGAAGATGAACAGGAATAGAGGGAGAACCAATGAGAGACTAGCTGGAGGGTGTCTGGACGGGAAAATTTAACTCTCATTTCCCACCAGGAAGAGGAATTAACCAAAGGCTCAGCGTGCCATGCCGGAACCAGATTAGGGCCTGAAGCAATCCTGCGGTGTTGCGGCCAGCTCACAAGAAAGCGAGTTGAAGAAAGGAGCTCAGGGGCACTGTAATTCACAAACCTGCAGAGTTATAAATGACAGCTATCATCCAAAAATATACTGAAGTAAGGCTGCCAAGAGGACTTGAAAGACGGGCAGAATTGCAGGAAACCGATTTCAGGAGGTAGACTGGAATTGCATTTAAAGCATAGGAAAAGAGGCAGAAGGTCGACAATGATGCACTTGGCCAAAAAGGGCGTATGCGTTTTTTCCTGAATATATTCAGGAAAAAAACGCATACGCCCTTTTTTGGCCAACCAAGCAAGCTTGCAAAGGAAATCTGCACTACAATGAAGTCTCACTTCCCCCCCGTCAAAAGGGCCATCTGAAAAAAGTGTAAAATCCAGAAAGGCAGGACAGGCCATGGAGAACTGGGAGCCTTGTTATGCTGATGGGCGGGATGTAACTTGCCAACAGCCACTCGGGAGAAGTGTATGGTGTTTCCTGAAACATCTAAAAAACAAAGCAACAGAGCCTAGGGCACTTCCACTTATGGTCCTATAGCTTAGGGAAATTAAAATCAAAAAGACACAGCCACCCCAAAGTTTGGGATGACTCTGTTTACAAGAAACTCGTTTACGGTACAAGTTCAATATCGCATAAAGCGAAAAATGGATAAAGAAGTTGTGGTACTTACGTACAATGCAATATCATTCAGCAATGACATCTATGTCATCAGGCTCATAGCAGCATAATGAGTGGATTCAGGCATGATGATTCTAACTGAAATAAGTCACACAGAAAAAGAAACATCATAAGATATCACTAATACACGGAATGTAAACTTGGCTACACAGGAACTGAATTTCAAAACAGAACATGGTCCCAAATTTAGAAAACCAACTTATGCTTGCTTAAGGGGAAAGGTGAGTTGGGGTGCTGCATAAAACCAGAGATTGAAATGAGCACAGATAAAGTTCCTTAAGCCAAATATGGAATAGACAAGAGCTACTCTTGCTCAACGAAATGGACTCAAAACCCCATATTAAACGCCTAATAATGTACCTGACTAGTAAGTATCTTAAAACCTATGGATTGCTATGTCTCTGAAGTGAATCAATCGTGAGTACAGGGGCAAAAACGCAGCAGTGATAGGATTGGAGAGTTTTGGTGAGCAAATGAAGACCCCTTTGAAGTCATATTGCATGGTACCCATTCCACGGGTCTCAACTCTCCAGGTTTAAGGGATTCTTCCTTCAGCTAAAACATGCATGTGGAACCCAGAGTATGATCAACCGTGTGGATCGGGAGACGTGTTGAAATATGTCTCAGTTCTCGTCCCCTGGTACTCGGGTGCAACATTCCAGATGCTTTACTAACACTCTCCCGGACTTGGAGAGTCAGTGCCTTTAACCTCCTCTTTGGCCCAGTTTGCAAATTCCGCGGAAGATGAACAGGAATAGGGAGAAACCAATGAGAGACTAGCTGGAGGTGTCTGGACGGGAAAAATTTAACTCTCATTTCCCACCAGGGAAGAGGAATTAACCAAAGGCTCAGCGTGCCATGCCGGAACCAGATTAGGGCCTGAAGCAATCCTGCGGTGTTGCGGCCAGCTCACAGAAAGCGAGTTGAAGAAAGGACCGCTCAGGGGCACTGTAATTCACAAACCTGCAGAGTTATAAATGACAAGCTATCATCCAAAAATATACTGAAGTAAGAGGCTGCCAAGAGGACTTGAAAGCCGGGCAGAATTGCAGGAAACCGATTTCAGGAGGTAGACTGGAATTGCATTTAAAGCATAGGAAAAGAGGCAGAAGGTCGACATGATGCACTTGGCCAAAAAGGGCGTATGCGTTTTTTTCCTGAATATATTCAGGAAAAAAACGCATACGCCCTTTTTGGCCAACCAAGCAAGCTTGCAAAGGAAATCTGCACTACAATGAAGTCTCACTCCCCCCCCCCCCCCCGTCAAAAGGGCCATCTGAAAAAAAGTGTAAAATCCAGAAAGGCAGGACAGGCCATGGAGAACTGGGAGCCTTGTTATGCTGATGGGCGGGATGTAAATTGCCAACAGCCACTCCGGAGAAGTGTATGGTGTTTCCTGAAACATCTAAATAACAAAGCAACAGAGCCTAGGGCACTTCCACTTATGGTCCCTATAGCTTAGGGGAAATTAAAATCAAAAAGACACAGCCACCCCAAAGTTTGGGATGGCTCTGTTTACAAGAAACTCGTTTACGGTACAAGTTCAATATCGCATAAAGCGAAAAATGGATAAAGAAGTTGTGGTACTTACGTACAATGCAATATCACTCAGCAATGACATCTATGTCATCAGGCCCCATAGCAGCATAATGAGTGGATTCAGGTATGATGATTCTAACTGAAATAAGTCACACAGAAAAAGAAACATCATAAGATATCACTAATACACGGAATGTAAACTTGGCTACACAGGAACTGGATTCAAAACCAGAACATGGTCCCAAATTTAGAAAACCAACTTATGCTTGCTTAAGGGGGAAAGGTGAGTTGGGTGCTGCATAAAACCAGAGATTGAAATGAGCACAGATAAAGTTCCTTAAGCCAAATATGGAATACACAGAGCTACTCCTTGCTCAACGAAATGGACTCAAAACCCCATATTAAACGCCTAATAATGTACCTGACTAGTAAGTATCTTAAAACCTATGGATTGCTATGTCTCTGAAAGTGAATCAATCGTGAGTACAGGGGCAAAAACGCAGCAGTGATAGGATTGGAGAGGTTTTGGTGAGCAAATGAAGACCCTTTGAAGTCATATTGCATGGTTCCCATTCCACGGGTCTCAACTCTCCAGGTTTAAGGGATTCTTCCTTCAGCTAAAACATGCATGTGGAACCCAGGAGTATGATCAACCGTGTGATCGGGGAGACGTGTTGAAATATGTCTCAGTTCTCGTCCCCCTGGTACTGCGGTGCAACATTCCAGATGCTTTACTAACACCTTCTCCGACTTGGAGAGTCAGTGCCTTTAACCCTCCTCTTTGGCCCAGTTTGCAAATTCCACGGAAGATGAACAGGAATAGGGAGAACCAATGAGAGACTAGCTGGAGGTGTCTGGACGGGAAAATTTAACTCATCATTTCCCACCAGGAAGAGGAATTAACCAAGAGGCTCAGCGTGCCATGCCGGAACCAGATTAGGGGCCTGAAGCCAATCCTGCGGTGTTGCGGCCAGCTCACAAGAAAGCGAGGTTGAAGAAAGGAGCTCAGGGGCACTGTATTCACAAACTTGCAGAGTTATAAATGACAGCTATCATCCAAAAATATACTGAAGTAAGGCTGCCAAGAGGACTTGGAAAGACGGCAGAATTGCAGGAAACCGATTTCAGGAGGTAGACTGGAATTGCATTTAAAGCATAGGGAAAAGAGGCAGAAGGTCGACAATGATGCACTTGGCCAAAAAGGGCGTATGCGTTTTTTCCTGAATATATTCAGGAAAAAACGCATACTCCCTTTTTGGCCAACCAAGCAAGCTTGCAAAGGAAATCTGCACTACAATGAAGTCTCACTTCCCCCCCCGTCAAAAGGGCCATCTGAAAAAAGTGTAAAATCCAGAAAGGCAGGAGCAGGCCGATGGAGAACTGGGAGCCTTGTTTATGCTGATGGGCGGGATGTAACTTGCCAACAGCCCACTCGGGAGAAGTGTATGGTGTTTCCCTGAAACATCTAAAAAACAAAGCAACAGAGCCTAGGGCACTTCCACTTATGGTCCTATAGCTTAGGGGAAATTAAAATCAAAAAGACACCAGCCTCCCCAAAGTTTGGGATGGCTCTGTTTTACAAGAAACTCGTTTACGGTACAAGTTCAATATCGCATAAAGCGAAAAATGGATAAAGAAGTTGTGGTACTTACGTACAATGCAATATCACTCAGCAATGACATCTATGTCATCAGGCCCATAGCAGCATAATGAGTGGATTCAGGTATGATGATTCTAACTGAAATAAGTCACACAGAAAAAGAAACATCATAAGATATCACTAATACACGGAATGTAAACTTGGCTACACAGGAACTGAATTTCAAAACAGAACATGGTCCCAAATTTAGAAAACCAACTTATGCTTGCTTAAGGGGAAAGGTGAGTTGGGGTGCTGCATAAAACCCAGAGATTGAAATGAGCACAGATAAAGTTCCTTAAGCCAAATATGTAATAGACAAGAGCTACTACCTTGCTCAACGAAATGGACTCAAAACCCCATATTAAAACACCTAATAATGTACCTGACTAGTAAGTATCTTAAAACCTATGGATTGCTATGTCTCTGAAAGTGAATCAATCGTGAGTACAGGGGCAAAAACGCAGCAGTGATAGGATTGGAGAGTTTTTGGTGAGCAAATGAAGACCCTTTGAAGTCATTATTGCATGGTACCCCATTCCAACGGGTCTCAACTCTCCAGGTTTAAGGGATTCTTCCTTCAGCTAAAACATGCATGTGGAACCCAGAGTATGATCAACCGTGTGATCGGGAGACGTGTTGAAATATGTCTCAGTTCTCGTCCCCTGGTACTCGGGTGCAACATTCCAGATGCTTTACTAACACTCTCCCGACTTGGAGAGTCAGTGCCTTTAACCTCCATGTTTGGCCCAGTTTGCAAATTCCGCGGAAGATGAACAGGAATAGGGAGAACCAATGACGAGACTAGCTGGAGGTGTCTGGACGGGAAAATTTAACTCTCATTTCCCACCAGGAAGAGGAATTAACCAAAGGCTCAGCGTGCCATGCCGGAACCAGATTAGGGCCTGAAGCAATCCTGCGGTGTTGCGGCCAGCTCACAAGGGAAAGCGAGTTGAAGAAAGGAGCTCAGGGGCACTGTAATTCACAAACCTGCAGAGTTATAAATGACAGCTATCATCCAAAAATATACTGAAGTAAGGCTGCAAGAGGACTTGAAAGCCGGGCAGAATTGCAGGAAACCGATTTCAGGAGGTAGACTGGAATTGCATTTAAAGCATAGGAAAAGAGGCAGAAGGTCGACAATGATGCACTTGGCCAAAAAGGGCGTATGCGTTTTTTCCTGAATATATTCAGGAAAAAACGCATACGCCCTTTTTGGCCAACCAAGCAAGCTTGCAAAGGAAATCTGCACTACAATGAAGTCTCACTTCCCCCCCCCCGTCAAAAGGGCCATCTGAAAAAAGTGTAAAAATCCAGAAAGGCAGGACAGGCCATGGAGAACTGGGAGCCTTGTTATGCTGATGGGCGGGATGTAAATTGCCAACAGCCACTCGGGAGAAGTGTATGGTGTTTCCTGAAACATCTAAAAAACAAAGCAACAGAGCCTAGGGGCACTTCCACTTATGGTCCTGTAGCTTAGGGAAATTAAAATCAAAAAGACACAGCCACCCCAAAGTTTGGGATGGCTCTGTTTACAAGAACTCGTTTACGGTACAAGTTCAATATCGCATAAAGCGAAAAATGGATAAAGAAGTTGTTGGGTACTTACGTACAATGCAATATCACTCAGCAATGACATCTATGTCATCAGGCCCATAGCAGCATAATGAGTGGATTCAGGTATGATGATTCTAACTGAAATAAGTCACACAGAAAAAGAAACATCATAAGATATCACTAATACACGGAATGTAAACTTGGCTACACAGGAACTGAATTTCAAAACAGAACATGGTCCCAAATTTAGAAAATCAACTTATGCTTGCTTAAGGGGAAAGGTGAGTTGGGGTGCTGCATAAAACCAGAGATTGAAATGAGCACAGATAAAGTTCCTTAAGCCAAATATGGAATAGACAAGAGCTACTCCTTGCTCAACGAAATGGACTCAAAACCCCATATTAAACGCCTAATAATGTACCTGACTAGTAAGTATCTTAAAACCTATGGATTGCTATGTCTCTGAAAGTGAATCAATCGTGAGTACAGGGGCAAAAACGCAGCAGTGATAGGATTGGAGAGTTTTGGTGAGCAATGAAGACCCTTTGAAGTCATATTGCATGGTACCCCATTCCACGGGTCTCAACTTCTCCAGGTTTAAGGGATTCTTCCTTCAGCTAAAACATGCATGTGGAACCCAGAGTATGATCAACCGTGTTATCGGGAGACGTGTTGAAATATGTCTCAGTTCTCGTCCCCTGGTACTCGGGTACAACATTCCAGATGCTTTACTAACACTCTCCCGACTTGGAGAGTCAGTGCCTTTACCTCCTGTTTGGCCCAGTTTGCAAATTCCGCGGAAGATGAACAGGAATAGGGAGAACCAATGAGAGACTAGCTGGAGGTGTCTGGACGGGAAAATTTAACTCTCATTTCCCACCAGGAAGAGGAATTAACCAAAGGCTCAGCGTGCCATGCCGGAACCAGATTAGGGCCTGAAGCAATCCTGCGGTGTTGCGGCCAGCTCACAAGAAAGCGAGTTGAAGAAAGGAGCTCAGGGGCACTGTAATTCACAAACCTGCAGAGTTATAAATGACAGCTATCATCCAAAAATATACTGAAGTAAGGCTGCCAAGAGGACTTGAAAGCCGGGCAGAATT